>NW_028227265.1:43887692-44152692 GCF_978045245.1 Mus caroli | reverse complement strand
ATTTTATTTAGGTTTTACAAATTTGGTAGGCTTTGGAGGTAAATGGGCACACATTTTGTAGGTACTGTTAGGTCTGTTTGAATGATATCCTCAGCTAGCTTCATTATTTCTGTGTTTAGTATCTGTCTGAGATGACCTGTTCATTGGTGAGGGTGGGGTGTTGAAGTCTCCCACCTTTAATGTGTGAAGTTCATTGTGTGAATTAAGCTTTAGTAGTTTTTTTTATGAACGTGGGTGCCTTTATATTTGGGGCATAGATGTTCAGAATTGGTATGGATCTGTAAACATGATGCAAACTTGAGAGTAGCTTAGGCAGTATAGCAAGAGCCTGTCTTTTTTTTTTTTTTTAATTATTTATTATGTGTAAGTACACTGTAGCTGTCTTCAGACACCCCAGAAGAGGGCATCAGATCTCATTTTGGATGGGTGTGAGCCACCGTGTGGTTGCTGGGATTTGAACTCAGTACCTTCGGAATAGCAGTCAGTGCTCTTAACCACTGAGCCATCTCTCCAGCCCGAGCCTGTCTTTTATTTATTTACTTTTAAAAAAAAGTGAAAACTCAAAATTTTACTAGAGCCGGGCGTGGTGGCACAAGCCTCTAATCTCAGCACTCAAGAGGCAGAGGCAGGCAGATTTCAGAGTTAGAGGCCAGCATGGTCTACAAAGTGAGTTCCAGGACAGCCAGGGCTACCCAGAGAAACCCTGTCTCTAAAAACAAACAAACAAACAAAAATTTTTTTTACTAGAATTTTTAGGCAGGAGAGTTACACAAGGGGAAAATGATAAGCATCTAATAGGAAAAAAAATGAAACTACCTCTACTTGCAGATGTCATCATCGTGTATAGAAAATTCTAAGAAATTCTTTCTGCAACTCCCTTTTGCTGTGTGGACGCCTGATGCCACAGAGGTTAGAGAAGAGGAGGGCATTGGATACCCTAGAAATGGAGTTATTTACAGTTGTGAGTCACTATGAAGGTGCTCAAAACTGGACCCGGATCCTCTGCAAGAACAGGAAGTTCCCCTAATCACTGAGCCTTCTCTCCATCACTCGCTCAACAACTACTAGGATAAAAGAATTAAACAAACTTCTAAAACTTGAGATAGATATGCAAAATCATATCTATTTCTGTACAAATGCAACCAACAATATGAAATTAGATTAAGTAAACAGCTCCATTTACCATACTTCCAAGAGGAATGAGATAGGGAAACGTGTAACAAAATGAATAGAGCATCTACACTCCAAATAAGATATTGCTAAAAAAAAAAATTATAGATCTAAATAAATGGGAATTATTTAGGATGGCAATGCCCCCAAACAAATCTTTAGATTCCACATAATCCTCATCAAAATCCCTCAATTTCTTTGTAAAAATAGACAAACTGATCCTAAAGTTAAGATATATATCCCAAGTTTGTTTTTTTCCCCATGATCAATTCTGAAAAGGAAAAATTTCAATAATCTTTAAAAGATTCAGGACTGGAAGGATAGCTCAGAGTTAAGGCACAGATACAGTTCTCAGAAACCCTCCCTCTCCCCTGCCTCTCCCCTGACCCCCGCCCTACAGCAACTCACAGCTCTTTGTAAACCCAGTTCCAGTGAACCCAACCAACTCCTCTGCCTCCTAGGGAACCAGGTACATATGTGACGCAATACACATATCTAGACAAAACACTTATACAGAAGTAAATATTTTTTTACTGTTAAAAAAAAAAGGAATGTTCACACTGGATTTAAAACTTAGTAGAAAACCACGATAAGCAAGATAGCATAGCAGTGAGACAAAGAGAGGTGAACAGGTCGATGAAATAGAGTATGTGAATAATGTAGAATAATAGAATAATGTATGTGAACAGCTGTTCACACGTAGAGTCAGGTGATGTTTGACAAATATTTCAAGACCATTCAATAGGCAAAGAAGAGATCACTCAATGAATTCTGACAGGACAACTACATAAAGCCATGCAAAGAAAGAAAAATTTGACACCCCCCCCCCGTCCCCCGTCCCCAAGAGCTGGAGAGATGGGTCATCAGTTAGGGGCAGGAGTTGCTCTTGCAGAGGACCTGAGTTAAGTGTTAGCACCCACATGGTGGCTTACAACCATCCATAACTTCCGTTCCAGGGTATCAGCTTCCTTCTAAATAACTCCGATTAGGCAACACTTTCTAGATATGATTTAGAGGGGCTTGGGAGAAAAGCAGAACCCCAGACTCCTTGGTCAGGTTCACTCATTGGGAGCCAGAGTATGTGCGACAGGGATAGCTGGTGTCTGCTTCCCCACGTGACTCACAGCAGCCCTCCTTCGGGAGACAGCAGAGGAAGCCCTGCCTTCTTTGCCATCACAGCCTGGAGTGGCGCCCCGGCCCAGGTGAGCTGGACGGAGGCAGGAACCGGCCGAGCTTGGCCATAGACTTTTGTTCTTAGTGGGTTTTTATAGACTTGTTGAATAAATAAATGCTTCTTTGCCTGCTGCGGGATCTTAGGGCCAGTCCCAGCTATCTTAACCGGCTGTTTCTTGTCATTTTGTCTGTTTCTTTTTTTTTCTTTTCTTTTCTTTTTCTTCTTCTTCTTCTTCTTTTTTTTTTTTTTTTTTTTTTTTTTTTGGTTTTTCGTGACAGGGTTTCTCTGAATAGCTCTGGGTGTCCTGGAACTCACTTTGTAGACCAGGCTGGCCTCGAACTCAGAAATCAGCCTGCCTCTGCCTCCCAAGTGCTGGGATTAAAGACATGCACGCCACCACTGCCCGGCTTGGCTGTTTCTTTGTTTCACTGTTAAGTTTGTCTCTTTGGGAGCACATCTATGGAGCACTTTGTGGTCACCAACTCTAAGCAAAATTCTCTAAACTGTTTTTTGTTTTGCTTGGGGGTTTTATTTTCTTTATTTACTGTTTTGTCGTTGTGCTGTTTGTTTTTGAAGTAGGGTCTTGCCTATACTCCAAGCTGGTCTGGAACTCTCAATCTTTCTACCTCAGCCTCCCGGTACTGTGATTACAGGTGTGCATTTCCATGCCTGGCTCTGAACTGGTATTTTTGTCTTGTAAATATACTGGGATTTTGTTCCAGAACTCAAGCATGCGCAACAGAATGTTATCCTACATAGACCCATGTTCCTATTATTTACATGTTGTTTTATGGAAACAAATGTAATGACTTAAAAACACCAATTATTTAGTTCGATTTCAGTTTTGTGGCTCAGGAAAGACTTAGCTGTGTGGGGATCACTTAGTATTTATCAAGAAGATGGGGTAGACTGGCAGTTCCAGGCAGACTGCATTTCCATGCCTGGTGCCTTGGCAGGGATGGTGGAGCACAAGACAGCTGAGCCCATCTCTGTCTCTAGGGACTCAGAGCCTGTTCACATGTCTTCAGTAAGATGGTCCAAGTTTTTCCGTGGTGGCTCAGAGCTTCAGTAGTGACTTCCTGGAGACTAAGAAGGAATGAGAACCTCTTCTGAAGTCTCAAAAAGCTTCCGATTGACCTGAAATTTAGATGTGATGTCCCTGCCTAGGAAAGGAATAAGGTTTAGAATGATGTAAATTGAGCTGACTGAGGCTTGACATCAAAGCCAGGAAAAAAAGGATCGGGAACCATGAGGTCAAGCTGGAGGAGGGCATAGAGCTGAATAAA
Organism: Mus caroli; assembly: GCF_978045245.1. Lineage (NCBI taxonomy): Eukaryota > Metazoa > Chordata > Mammalia > Rodentia > Muridae > Mus > Mus caroli. The sequence goes on along the minus strand of NW_028227265.1, from coordinate 44,149,062 downwards.
TCCCTCTCATGCTATAAGGAATGTAATTTTGTTCCTTCCCTATCACATCCAGGATTACCTGAGGTTCACATCTGTAGAGACTTAGACTATGGGAACCTTAGAACTCTGTCAGTCGTCAAAAAGGTGTAAGGCCCCTTTCTCATTAGGACCCTCACAGCCCAGGACAAAGTCAGGGTCACCAATAAGGCCATTGGATGGAGGTTGGCTCTCCCTCACGAAGAAGAAAATTGTTGCTTCCAGCAGCCCCCACTTTGCACGTTAGGTTCTTGGGGAGGCTTGTAACCCGGCATCTTTTGGTCATTCTAGTCTAAAATAAACTGGTCAGCATATTTCAGACTAGATAGAATCCTCAAACCAAGGCTTGTTTAAGTCTCCTAGACTAAACCAGATGGCCACTAGATGGCACTTTCGCACTTGCTGAGACGAGAGGCACAGCTGCTATAGCTGTGGCCTTAAGCTGGGTTTGTCTTTTGGCTCTCTCCTCATTCAGCTGTTCTGCGATTGATGATTCCTCAACTAGCAAAGACCTCGAAGACTGTGTCTCATAACGTAGGGAAAGGATTCTGGAGTCGCTTTTGAAGCTTTCGTCCTGTAGAGTATGTAAGCCATCTTACTCTGCCCCAACGTCTGTTTTTTTGTTTTGTTGGTTTTTTGAGACAGGGTTTCTCTGTGTAGCCTTGGCTGTCCTGGAACTCACTTGGTAGACCAGGCTGGCCTCGAACTCAGAAATCCACCTGCCTCTGCCACCCAAGTGCTGGGATTAAAGGCGTGTGCCACCATTGCCCTGCTCTGCCCCAGCTTCAGAAGACACTTGAATTGTAAAATGTAGTCTCAGAGTGGCTTGACTTTCTATAATCTCGGAGTTCAGGTTAGTATAGGTGCACATGGTTTCAGCTTGGGTAGGCTCAAAGAAAGCAGAGTTTTGTTTTTGTTTTTGTTTTTTTGGAAGCTCCTTGTGTTGTCTCCTGTAGGTTTGATAATGGCCTTTTCCATGGGTGGGACATGGCCTAGGGAGGGAAGAGTCAGGAATAATTATTCTGGGGAGTTTGGGTGAGGTCTGTCCCTTCAGAGAGCAAAAAGGTCACCAGGTTGTTAATACTCCCCACTCTCAGCTTTCTGGATGGAATGTAGGTTTTGGTTTTACCTCCTCTGTTGAGGAGGAACCCTGTGTGATTAATATTCCTGGCTCTCTTAGTGCTGCTCTGTGAGTACCGGGTCCTTAATCCCTCTATACCGAGAGATCACATCTTCAACCACACACGGACAGACAGCAGAGAGTAAATAGGTGGGGTGAGCCTCAGTGACAGCTTCCTCCAGCAAGGTGCCACTTTCCCAAAGAGCACCATCCGGGTCTGTGATGGACATTCCCGTTCAAGCAGCCTCAGCTCGATATAGAGAACCTGTCCTAAATTATGACAAATGAGGTTTAATTGTAGCATACAGTTGTAATCCAGTGTACCCTAGGGCAGCCAGGGTTACCAACCTGGGAGCAGAAAAGAAGGCCAAATTTTGTTAATAAGAAAAATAAGAGGGGCTGAAGAGATGGCTCAGCGGTTAAGAGCACTGACTGCTTTTCCAGAGGTCCTGAGTTCAGTTCCCAGCAACCACCTGGTGGCTCACAACCATCTATAATGGCATCCAATGCCCTCTTCTGGTGTGTCTGAAGACAGCTACAGTGTACTCGTACGCATAAAATAAATAAATAAATCTTTAAAAAAATAATATTTTTTAAAAACCAGAAAAATAAGAATTCCTTTGTTGCTTCTCATTTTCAGAGTCTGAGGAGCAAACCTAGGCTGATTTTTAATAATACATCCCAGAAGTGATTCGGAGTGTGTCCCATAACACGAATCATATCAAATTGCCCTTTAATTCCAGCACTTAGGAGATAGAGGCAGGCAGACCTCTGTGAGTTCAAACCCAGCGCTACACAGTGAGACAGATGTTGTCTCAAAAGAAAAAGGGGAAAGGAAGGAAGGAAGGTCCATTTGGTGAAAATTCCACCTAAGGCAGCTATTTCTTGAATCAAATTTGTGCTCAAATTTCATTTCTCCTGAGAAACTGCTCCACTTGGTATTATTAGCCAATTACATAAGACAGGCTCTGGACACTGATCCCCTGAAAGAACAGCCAGTGCTCTGAACCACTGAGCCATCTCTCTAACCCACTATCTTTTAAAAAAAATATTTATTTTTCTTTATGCGTATGAGGTTCTGCCTGCATATGTATGCTTGTGCACTGTAGGTGTATGCCTGGTACCCAAGGAGATCAGAAGAAGGCATATGATCCCTCGGAGTTACACTCGGCTTTTAACTGCATGTGGTTGCTGGGAACTGAACTCTGGTCCTCTGGAAGAGCAGTCAGTGTTCTTGACCACTGAATCATTTCTCCAGCCCCTGGAATGAATGAATATATATATATATATATATATATATATATATATATATATATATATATGAAGGATATGGCTCAATGGTTAAGAGCACACACTGCTCCTGCAGGGACCTGGGTTTGATCCCTTTCCAGGACTCCACAGGCACCTGTACTCACCTGTATGCATGATCACACACACACACACACACACACACACACACACACGTTGTTAATATTCCTGTCCTGTGAGAGTATAAGCATCTTCCCCTTCTCCAAAGTCCCCACTACAAACCAAGTCCAATTCCACCAGAGCTCACCCTGGAGAACCGTTTAGTCTGTTAGCTGACAGAGTATAGCTAAGAAGCTGCCATCAGAAACATGCTTGGCCAAAAAGAAAGAGACCACTGCTCCAGGTAGTATCTGGACAGAGCCAACCTTTGCTTCTGATCCGAAGGTTGCTGTACTCACAAACACAAAGGGAAAGCACATGGGACAGCAAATGTGCTTGGTTTTTACTTTAATGTCTGAGGTGACTGCCATTTCCCCATTGGCTAGAGTCTGACCTCACAGTCTTTTGTGATTGGCTAGTTTTAAAAGAACTAGTCAGAGAATATGAAGGATGATGGGAAGAGCCAACTACTTAAGTTCCAAGAATGCTGTAGGACTTTTTTGTAAATAAAAGTGTTTATCAGGTATGGAAGTTTTTTTTTTAATGAATAAATGTTTTAAAAAATGGGGGGGGGGTGTAAAAGATTTTGAAAGTTTTATAGTATTTAACAGAAAAGACTAGTATTTACAGTTTCTTACACTAGTTACAGTATTTGGGTGCTTATACCACAAAAGGCCACACTAGAAAGTCTGTAGCCAACATAAATGACCCACCCACAGCCAGAGAAATGCATGATTCTTCCCTAGTACTTCCCAGCCTGTATACATTATCTCCTTCTTGAGGCCATGCAGAATTAGGGCAGAATGCATATAACTGTTAGGAGCATATGGTTACTCAACTAAGAGTCACATGATCCTCTTCAACCTTCCTTCTATGAAGGAAAGTCAATAGCGAATAAGCCCAGTTATAATGATCTTCTGCAAGCAGAACCAACTGATCTGATGATGGTGACAGCTTAGCTTAGAGATAGTCCTGCACAAAACACAGACACACAGACACACACACACACACAGACTCACACATACACCACATGCATATATACATATTTATACACACATACAAATACAACACACATGCATATAACTGTTTTTATATGACAACTAACTGACAACTCCCAACTATCTGTAACTCCATTTCCAGGGTATCCAATGCTCTCTTCTGGCCTTCATGGGCATCAGGCCCATAGGGTACACAGACATAGATGCAGGCAAACCATCCATAAACATAAATTTTTAAATATTTAAGATAACTTTGTAAATTTTTAGATTTTATTAACTTGTGCTTGAGTGTATGTAAGTGCACCACACGCCTGCAAGTGTCCAAGGAGACCAGATGACAGTGACAAATGCCACAGAGCTAGAGTTACAGGCACTTGTGAGCCACCTGCAGTGTCTGGGAAGTGAACCTGGGTTCTCTGCAAGAGGATCACGTGCTGTTAACTGTGGGGCCATTGCTCCAGCTCCATAAAAATAAATCTAAAACAAACAAACAAACAAACCCCCACCTGGCTAATCAGTCTCTAAAATCCACATTATTCTAGAGGATTAGACTAAGGCACAGTGTAGTGCTGTGGAGTGACTCTCACGTCTCCATTTCAGTCGCCTCTACTCAGGCTCTAATGTATGCTAAGCTGTTGGGAAACATGTTGCAAGTGTGGTTTTAAAGGTCTTCTTGAATATGAAATGTAGGGATAATGAACCAACCCTCCTCCCCCAAATTGGCTGGTCCTGGGAAGTGTTTCCGGTTGGAAACAGCCAGTATGTCATCACTTGCAAACGCTGAGGCTGGGCAGTAGATGGCAACAGGACCTTGTAGTGTAGTTACTCAGAGTCTCCTCTTAGAGAAAGCCATCAGGTCACTGACTCTGGTGTTCACAGCCCAACTAACGCCAGCTCTCCATTCTCAGAACGCAGCAGCCCTGGGTACTTATTTCAGCATCTTGTGTATTTTGGCCTCCTGCCCTTAAAGGATCGGAGAAAGCTTCACCTGCCTGTCTTCAGCGTGCCTAGACACACAACCGAACATGCAGGTCAAAGAAAACAGAAAAGAGGAATGGAAGGAAGGAGAGAGGAAGGCGTGGAGAGCCTGAAATTTCTGCCACAGGAAGTAGTGTTTGGTCCGTCTCTCCTCCTGGCTAAATGACCTTAGGTGAGTACTTGGATTGGCTTCCTCCAACATTTTTGGACTTAGAGGAATGACATAAATTGAAGTCATTAACTTAATAAAGATATTTAGTTACAAATGACTGAAGCCTTGGGTAAACAAACTTATACATAATAAAAAGATGGGGAAGTTATTTGGTCAACAACACAACAATCTTTTTGTTATTTTAGCAGGGCCTTTAGCCTAGGCTGGCCTCCACACTGCCCTCTGTGTCTGTTTCTGAAGTACTGGGATCACTGACATGGGCAACCACACCCAGTCAGATTAACAGCTTTACAAGATACGTGAGTTCAAACCCAACTGTTTCCACACACATTTTAGGCCTCCCTTAGCCCAGGCGTTGCCTCTGTTCATTCCTTCCCTTTCTCCCAGTCTCCCGAGGAGGGAATGTCTCTCCTTGTAGTTCTGACCAAAATCCCAGGCTTGCCCAGGGTCCAAACTCATCACTAAGTTAACTTCGTGGGAGGAAGGAGGCTTGAGTTAAACCATCACACTCAATTTAGTTATACCAAGGGCCCGTTGTTAAGGAGGGGGATCACATGACAGTGAAATCAATCAGCAGGAGCCAGGATGGCGGGGTAGCTGGCTCTCTTTCAACTCTTTCATCTCTTGATCCAGTACACCTTAGTATGTGTTCCTGGAAGCCCTTCCCCTTACACTCTCCACAACACAAAAGGTTTTACTTATCCAGTCTTTGGGTCCTTTCACTACATAGCCTTCTAGCATATGTGCCATTAAAGCATTCATAAGCTCTAAGATGTATAGTGTCATATGTAGTTGTTGATCTAGTATGTGTCTGTCCACTACAGACTGTCCTAGTATAGTGATCACAGGTTCCCTACTATTAAGGTCATAGTCCACCATGTCCAGATAGGTCTCCAAGATAGCTACAAAATGGAGGAGTCCCCTTCTCAGCAGGGCTTCCTCTTCTCTGTCTGATCAGAAGAGCACAACTCCCATATCCTCCACTTGAGGAGAGTCATGTGGTCTTTGGCCAAATTGCAGGTTAAACTTCCTCTCTCCTGACAAGAACCTGCCTGGCAAGTTCCTGGAATTCCTTTTCATATAAATGAAGCATTGCCCAGCACCTCTGCCCTGGTCAACAATGTTCACCCACCCTGGACATCTCTACCCACTCCCCAAGACCTATATAGCTCTTGTCCACCCAAAATAAAGTTGAGCTATCTCACTGAAGCTGATCCTAGAAGTCATTCCATCGTACTTGTGGCTGTCTGAACCCTGCCCCACACCTCTGCTCCCCTCCCCCTCGTGGGCTAGTGGCCAATGACAATGACGTCTGAGGAAGACGAGGCCCACACACAGGGACAAGGATTAAACATTTTCAGAACCTAGTATAGCAACTGGCATGGAGTATGTACTAACTATCTTTAACTCATTTGATAATTATCTATTAGACATCATGGTGTTTAATATTAGCATTGTCAACTTGACAGCATCTAGAATTACCTACGCAGGAGACAAAACTTTAGGCATAACTGTAAGGAAGTTTCTAGATTGAGTTAACAGAAGTAACTCACCCTAAATATTGGCTGCATCATTCCATGGGCTAGGTGGCACAAGCCTTTAATCAGTGGGACACAGAGGCAAGTGGATCTCTGTGAGTTCCAAGTCAGCTAAAGCTATGCAATGAGGCTCTGTCTAAAAACAAAACAAGAACAACAACAACAACAACAAAAAAAAAAAACACTTATTTTTTTATTTCTTAGTAATAGTGCACAGACTTGCATATAAAAGAACCAGCAATGATTAGCCTCATTAAACAAAGCAATAACAGCAAAAAACTATGTAGAAGCTCATTAAACCAATTTAGTTTCTACTTGTAAAGGAATCTTTCAAATCTTTAGTTTAGTAGAATAAATCTATATCACTGACAATCAAAAATATTAATTTCTTCCAGGTTCAGGAACAGTGTTAGTTATTAGAAATAGATTATGTACAATTGATTCTCACATAGACAAGGACAAAATACTTATTTTGTCTGGGCAAACAGACATACACAAGGGTTTCAAATAGCAAGGTTGTCCAGATGCCAGATTCTTTTCAGATGTCCTTTTAAATGTGTAAGCTACTGAAAGGTCAGCATTATACTACTTATAATGAAACCTTTTAGGACTGGAGAGATTGCTCAGCACTTAAAAGCAATGGCTTCTCTACCAGAGGGCCCAGGTTCAATTGCCAGCATCCACACGGAGATCTGCAGTCTTCTGTAACTCCAGTTTCAGAGATCCAACAAGGACACTGCAGACATGTGGTGCACAGACATACATGCAGACAAAACAGCCATACACAGAAAAATGTTTTACAGGTTATGAGTGATGACGACAATACTGGTGATGAAAACTTGTCACAGAGGGATCCCCCAAAGCTCACAATTATCCATTTTAAACAGGTGCCAGTTGGTTTCTGGAATCCGTAGCTAAAGAAAGAAAATAGCAGTTTCTCAATGCATCGTGAAAAGGTTCCATCACTTGTATTTAAGAGAGCAGAGTTTGGGTACAGCTGTGTGGACGAGCAGCTTCTCTTGTTAGCCCTTGGTGGTGGTTTGAATGAGACATCTCCCATAACTTTGACCATTTAAATACTTTGTCACTCCCCTCCCCCACCCCCAGCCTCCATTGGTGGTGCTCTTTGGGGAGGCTCAGGAGGTGTGACCTTGGAGGAAGTAGGTCACAGGAGGTAGGATTGAAGAGTTTAAAGACAAGAAGGAGGAGGAGGAGGAGAAGGAGAAGAAAAGAAAAAGAAGAAGGAGAAAAGAAAGGAAAGAAAGAAATGCTATCTTTTGCTTTCTCTGTTCCTTGCTTGTGCTTCAAGATGTGAGACCCCCCTCCTCGTATGTCTGTCACCATGCTTTCCACCTCTGCCACGATGAATTCTTCTCCCTCTGGGACTGTAAGCCAAATAACCCTTCTTTCTTTTTCTTTAAGTTGTCTTGGACATGGTGTTTTATCACACCAACAGAAAAGTAATTAACACACCCTGTGTAAATTACTTCATGCACAACACAGTCTCCAGGAGTTGTCTGTTTTTCTCCTCTAGTTCCATGGGGCTGCCTTGCATGTCCCCTTTCTCAGGGGGCTTAACCAAGCTACTCAGCCTGGTGGCAAGCAGGACTGTGATCTGGCCTGATGTGCCCACTGCTCATATTTCTAGGCACAGAGCCATAAGACATTGATGTACTAAACTTAAAATAGTTGTTTACTTAAAAGACTTCAGCACAAACTAATATGCAAATGAGCCTTGGCTTATTTAAGACAGTTTCCAAGGATGCCAGAAGTCAGAAGTAGAAACACAATAGTTTTAAAACAAAACTTAAAATCTTGTCCTTTTAAAGTCAATTACAGGATGTTATAGAGAGAATCACATCCCTGAGAATGTCTTGTTTCTCACATGAAAGGGCCAGCCGTGCAGATACAGAGCTGCAGAACTCCATGTCACAGGGCAACAGCAGGATATCCAAGAGAAGTCCCCATGAGGATTCAGTATACTTGATGTAGCTGAAGCCAGAGGCCTTGAAACAGACCAACAACTCATTGTAATGAACATTTGCAAGTAAAGATGTGTGGACAGAAGGGTGTGTGGGGTGTGACACACCACAGCTTCCAGGACAAGATCTTTAAAAAACAAAAACAAAACAAAACTATTCATGGTGGGGGGAGTTTGCAAGGGTGGAGGGCGGGTACAAAGGGATGGGGGATGGGTGGGATTCGGGTGCATTATATGAAACTCACAAAGAATCAATAAAAAGCTTTGTGTGTGTGTGTGGTTTTTTTTAAAGAAAGTCTCATTCCATTAGACACAAAGCAGGTTCTAGTTTTTCTCCTGGTATCTTTACATTAGAACATTTACAATTTTTAAATATTTGACTCTCATTTCATTAGGTTTTCTCCTGGTCGTTTTTCTCCTATGTTCTTTTCAGCCTTATATTAAAGACAGACCAAATTTTCCTAATAAATAATGAAAAATCCAACAGTTTCAATCATTCATAGTGAAGTTTCAAAATGTCTGAGGATGCCAGGTGGCCAGTTATGCCTTCAGACTGCTTTATATTTTGCCCAGGTCCCCAGTAGATGAATACTCTATACAAAGCATGGATTATTTTTTTAAATAGCCACTCATTTCTCCCCAATAATTGATCAGTTACCTTCCTCAGCAACCTCATGATTTTCCCCAAATAGTTAATGGACTCCTGGACAAAAACAGAGCACAGGGGTTGTTTTTTTAATTTATTTATTATTATATGTAAGTACACTGTAGCTGTCTTCAGATGCACCAGAAGAGGACTTCAGGTCTCATTACAGATGGTTGTGAGCCACCATGCGGTTGCTGGGATTTGAACTTAGGACCTTGAGCAGTTGGTGCTCTTAATCACTGAGCCATCTCTCCAGCCCTCAGAGCACAGTTTTTAAATTATTCAGTTGTGTTATTTTTTTTAATTTTTAAATTTTTTTTATTTTTTATTTTATTTTATTTTTTTCTCTGTGTAGCCCTGGCTGTCCTGGAACTCACTCTGTCGACCAGGCTGGCCTTGAACTCAGAAATCCGCCTGCCTCTGACTCCCAAGTGCTGGGTTTAAAGGCGTGTGCCACCACTGCCTGGCATATTTTGAGTTTTTGAAAGGTTGAATGGAGGTAGGATAGAAAGATTGGGAATTCGGAGGGAATGTGAGAGAGAAAGAACCCTATCCATCTTGGAGTTTTAGAAAAATCAACTTCTTGCCACTGGAGAAGGGGGAATTTCAGTACCATTAACATTTTCTGTAGCGATCTTTCCTAGAAAGAAGCTGAGTCTTGCCAAGGCTGATTGCTTTGAACGGCAGTGGTGTGCAAAGGTCGCGATGCTCTGGGTCCAGAGCCTACGTGCTGTGAGGTGTCCACCAGAGAAGGCCGCTTAGACACTGGTTCAAGTCATGGAGAGTCCTTGTTAGGTGGCCTGTGACTATACTGGATATTTGGGATCCCAGTGAAGTCCGCAGCCTTCCTCAGGGTGAGCTTTTAAGCACAAAGATCATGTCTTGGGTTGACATACTTCAGTGAACAAGACCAGTTAGCCAGAAACAGAACTACAAAAGCCAAAACGCGGGGTTAGTACATTTGGGGACTTTCCAAGAATTATGGACTTTAATGGGTCAGGCCTTTGTTTTAGTTTTGGCAAGAGGTTCTGTCTACCTGCTGAGTTTTACAGCCTGAACAGTGCTTCCACCACAGAGTCAGTTGTGCTGAGGTCTGGGGGCCTTCTAATTACATAATTATGATTTATTTGGACATATCTTTAGCCCCCTAAAAACCATTTCTGACCTACCACTGTTTCTGACATAACAACCTGTGATTAACAGATAAAACCCTTTTGGAATCTATTAGTTTAGCAGACCATTAACAGACTTCCATCCCAAAAAGCTAAGAATCTGATCAGGTGGTATTTGATGATTTTGCTGTGTGTGGTGGTTTGAATAGAAATGACCCCCATAGACTCATGTGTTTGAATGCTTGGTCACCAGGGAATAGACTATTAGAAGATATGGCCTTAGTGGAGAAGGTGTGTCACTGGAAGTGGTGGGCTTTGAAGTTTCAGAAGCTCAAGCCAGGCCTACAGCAGGCACTTCCTGCTACCTGAAGATCCAGATGTAGAGAACTCTCAGCTCCTTCTCTTGCACCATGTCTGCCTGCATGCTGCCATGCTTCCTGCCATGATGATAATGGACTGAGCCATAAACCGAAACTGTAAGCCCCAATGAAATGCTTTCCTTTATAGGAGTTGCCTTGGTCATGGTGTCTCTTCACAGCAACAGAACCCTAACCAAGACACTCCAATTGTCTGTTACTCTCCTCTCTGATGCACCCATCAGTGTATTTTTAAAGAGTCTAGATTTTATGACTTTCTTTGTTCTGTTACCACAAGAACTTCATGAAACAGCTTTTATGTTGGAACATAGAATTTAGGGTAACCAAATTGACAAGGCTAGAGACTCCCTTTACATATAGGTATTTTATGTTAAAACATCAATGACCCAGCTTAAGGACCAAATATATATAGCCTGGGATCCTGCCTCATTCCACTCCCCTGACACTGTCTGAGAGTCTCAAACAAACATAAGCCTATATTAAAAATATCTTTGAATCTGAGTTACTACACTGACTAGTCCTGAAATTCCTTTAAAAATCGAAGTACAAATCCTGGTTAGACTTAAGTTGGGGTCTCTCAAACTTCTAGGAGAATGTGTTGGGCTTCTTAGCATAGCAAGGGGTATCTCCTGTGCCTAATTCTTTTACAAACACCAAAAGGTGGGCTGGAGAGATGGCTCATGGGTTAAAAGCATGTACTACTCTTCCAGGGGACCCAAATTTGATTCCCAGTACCCACCTGTAACTCCAGTTCCAGGGGGATCTAGCACCTCTGGCCTCAGTGGGCATCTGCGCTCATGTGCACATCCTCAAATACAGATACGCATAATTAAAATGGCAAAAACGAAAATGTAAAAGGAAAATAAAAAACATTTAAAAAAACTATTTTTTTCTATAACAACCATATAGTACTTAGATATCTCATGCTCACTCAACCTGCTGTCTCTGGCCCCCGGAAGAAAATTATTTTCAGAGTGACTGGGACAGAAGTAGAAAAGGAACGCTTAATGCTATTTCTAGGTCTTCCGGTTGCTCCATTTTGAAGTGAGCGAAGGAATCGAACTTAAACTGAAGGAGCACAGACATCAGCAGGAAGACGGCATCAGCACTCCTCCTGGGGATCATGTGCATGCAGCTCAGACAGCACCTGAAGCCAAGACAGCTGCACAGTCTCAAATGCACAAAATCGCCCGCCTCGGACCACAGGCCAGACTTTCCAACGAACAAGTGCTAATTTGCTGAAGAAATGTAAGTATTTGAACAAAGTCTAGGCTAGAAAGGGGGAACTCACTCCTTGCTTTGGAAGATGAAAGCAGGGGTTTTGTGTATGTGGGTGCCCACAGAGTTCTGAAAAGGGTGTCAGATCCCCAGGAACAAGAGTTACAGACAGTTGTCTGTCAGACGTGAGTACCAGGGAAATAAACTTAGGTCCTCTGGACTAGCAAGCAGCACTTTTAACCTCTGAAACAGCTCTCCTGCACCTCATAAGAACATTCTATCTACAAACATGAATAATAATTTAATAAACGCAAACTCCCATGTTGCCCCTATAGCAACGGTATTGCTTCTGTCTTAATTATTTTTACAATGTACATTTAAGTCAATGGGGATGGACCCCTCCTTCATAGTCACCTTTGGAAGCCCCACCCCACCCCATATTCCAAGCAACACACACACACACACACTCACACTTACACAGGAAGTCCCGAATTTGCCCTTTCAAAAGATCCAAGATACCAGATGTAAGGAAGAGGGTGAAGCTTCCAGGGCCCACTAAGAGAAAGTGCTTTCCCTGGGTTAAAAGAACAGGTGGGGCTGGGGTTGGGTTCTCGCTCTGGTCTTGGGTAAAGAGGAATCTCACTGACCTCTTCCAGCAACTGTAACATTCATTACACGCCGTGCTCCCTTCCCCTGTGCAGTGATTTGCAGAGCCTTGCAGTCAAACTTGCCTGCTTTGCTGAGTTAAGGCTGAAAGCAAACAAACAAGAAAACCCGGCTAACCTTCCCTCCTCTGCATTTTTTGTTTCACACTACCCCACCCCACACACTACCCCACCCCACCGCTTTCCCCATAACCAAGCCCATTCCTCCATGAAATTGTGAACAGACTGCCCCTCCTGAGCCTGTCTGCTTTGCCTTCTCTCGAGTGTCCCTCTGAGTCCTGTTTCCAAATTCCTGTATGATGAAGACTAAGCTTGTAGTAGAAGTGGTGGTGGCAAATGCCTTTGATCCCAGTGCTAGGCAGGCAAAGGCAGGCAAATTTCTCTGTGTTGGAGGCTCTCTGGTCTACAGAGTGAGTTCTAGAACAGCCAGGGCCACACAGAAAAACCCTGTCTCAAAAAAGGGGACAGTTAGCAATTCCTCTGTCTCCTCCCAACAGTTACTTAGCAACAGTTTGGGTAGCCATCGGCCAGCTCTCTCCCTCCCTCCTTCTCTCCCTCCCTCTCTCTCCTTGTCCCTGTCCTTATCCATGCACCCCCCCCCATTCCCGGCCCGCCTCTTCCTTGCTTCCTCTCTCTGTCCATCCTTCGCTGTCCCACTTCTATTCCTCTGCTCCTTTTCAGGTCTCCCCTCCCATCCCGGCTCCCTTCCACTAGTAAGCCTCCTTTAGTACGAGGCCTGTGGCATGACTTAATTGTTTAGGGAACACCTCAGCAGAGCACACTGAGTATATTATAAGTGGACTAAGTGAAAAGTACCTTAACATTCAGGCTAATATAAAATTGATATTTAAATTTTTTTGTTTTTGTTTTTGGGTTGTTGGTTGTTGTTTTGTTTTGTTTTTTGAGACAGGGTTTCTTTATGTAGCCCTCCCTGGCTGTCCTGGAACTCACTCTGTAGACCAGGCTGGCCTCGAACTTAGAAATCCACCTGCCTCTGCCTCCCAAGTGCTGGGATTAAAGGTGTGCACCACCACCATCTGGCTTCTAGCTTGACTTTTGCCAGTTGTTCCATCTATGTGGGGATCAGTCAGAGTCTTGCTTGACTGTGGCTTCCATGAAGCACTGAAGAAGTTGCCTCTGTGTTGACTCTTCTTTGTAGGCTGGACATTGGTTAGAGTTACTGGGTGGGTCTCCATGCCCTCCCTGAATAAGAGAGCAAGTGACTCCCTGTACAGGATATTTTTAAAGATGACTCACAGTCCCCTGGTACTGTTGACTTTGGAGGACAAAAGGCAAAATATAGATTCTTTCTAATCCCTCTGTTCTCACAGTCCAGGCTTCCAAATATTCAACACCCATAAGATCAGTTATACCAGGCTGGAACTATTAACTACTGTGTAGTATTTAGAGAAAGCCTGAGGAAAAATCAAGCACTTTAAACTTTTTTTATGTATAGATGTGTGTCTTAGCTACTGTTCTATTTGCTGTAAAGAGACACCATAACCTGGGCATCTCTTATAAAGGGAAGCATTTAGTTGCGTGCTAGCTTACAGTTCCAGAGGCTTAGTCCATTATCATCATGGTAGGGAGTGTGGCAGCCAGCAGGCATAGTGCTGGAGAAGTATCTGATGTTCAGTGCCTGATGTTCAGGCAGCAGGCAGATTGAGGAGTAGAGGCTGCATTGGGACTAGCGTGGGCTTTTGAAACCTCATACCCCACCCTCACTGACACACCTCCTCCAACAAGGCCATACCTCCTCATCCTTCCCCAAATCTTTCACTAACTGGGGACTGAACATTCAAACCTATGAGACTATAGGGCCCATTCTCATTTAAACTATCACAGGGTGAGTGCCTATGTGTTATGTATGTTTGTGTACCCATGCATGCCTGGTGCTAGGAGAGGTATTAGAATCCGTGGATCTAGGGCTGGAACGATGGCTTGGAGGTTAACAGCACTGGCTGCTCTTCCGAAGGTCCTGAGTTCAGTTTCCAGCAACCACATGGTGGGCCATAACTATCTATAATGAGATCTGGTGCCCTTTTTTGGTCTGCAGGTATACATGTAGCCAGAATGCTTAATACATAATAATAAACATGAGAGAAAGGAAGAAAGGAAAGAAAGAAAAAAGAAAGAAAGAAAGGAAAGAAAGAGAGAGAGAGAGAGAGAAAGGAAGGAAGGAAGGAAGGAAGGAAGGAAGGAAGGAAGAAAGAAAGAAAGAAAGAAAGAAAGAAAGAAAGAAAGAAAGAAAGAAAGAAAGAAAGAAAGAAAGAAAGAAAGAAAGAAAGAGGGAGAATCCTGGATCTGGAATTACAGGCTGATGTGAACTGCCTAATGCGGATGCTAAGAAGCTAACCTGAGTCCTCTACAAGAGTTGCAACTGAGCCTTCTAAACTTTAATTAAACATACATTTTTGTTCTTTAATCCAGGCCTTGTTTGGAAGAGATGATCAATAACTACAATGAGAAGTTTAAGATCAATGTACTGAAATTTGATCTTAGAATTTTAACATCATATACCTAATGTCTCATCTTTTACACAGCTATGAAACCTGATTAACCTTCCAACTTCCTTTCAAAATTGGAAACATCTAGCCATCCTAATCTTCATAGCGAAGCTCCCTTTTGCTAAAAATATTGTGTAACGGTGGGTCTTTCTATGTCTACCCCATTTCCCAAATAATGACACAGAATCTTGTTTTATTTATGACTGCCTTTGGCCTTCATACTAGGCTTAGGCTTAGGCTTGCCCTTCAACTATCTCTTAACTTTCATTAACCTTTATAGTATTCTATATCTGCCGCATGGCTGGTTACCTCTCCTCAGTTTCATACAACTGATTTCCTCTGAGTCTGGGTAGTGAATCTCCCGTGCTTCTCTCATCCCAGAGTTCCTCTCCCTGACTGCAAGTCCTGTCTTCCTATTCTCCTTTGCTATAAGACACAGGCTTCTTATTTAACAAATCAGAAGGTGCCTTATGCAGGTAAGGAAAAACAGAGACCACATCTTCACACAGTGCACAAAAACAGTCCTACATTCTCCCTTTTTCCTTCTAATACTATCTTCTATGTCTTTTCTTAAAACCTTGAGACATAGGAACATTAACAGATACATTTGCCATCTGTTGTGAGGAGACCAAAATGTCTACACGCACCCCTGGCGCCCTTAATTAGGTTCTGGTGAAAACCCAACATTTGATTTCACCACAGTTCACCCTGGAAAGACAGTGAGTTTCTTTGGTTTAGCTAGAGCAGGGTTGAGGGGTTACTGACAGGCCACAGAGAACTGTCCTCCGCCAGTATGGGTGGTGGCTTCCACAGAGCGGCAGAGGCGGAGCTCAGTCTTCCTAGTCTTCTCCAGCCTTTACCTCTGGCTGGAAGGAGGGGCTCAGAACTCAGTGAGGGTCCAGTGACCTTCGTCCTTACTCCTTCTATGGAGGAGCATCAACAGTCAACAAACCCGAGGGTGATGTTCTCTCACAAGCAGACAGAGCTTCTCCAATAACCAATTAGAAATTCCCCTCTCCCAGGTTGCTTGTACTCTGATTTTTGAACACTTCACCCACTGTCAGGAATTGGTGTTAGGTGTTCCTTGGCATTAGGCTCCTGAGAAGCCATCAAGGAGAGCTGGATGTGGTGGTGCAAGCCTTTTGTGCCTTTAGTTCAAGATTTTGCAAGACAGAGACAGGCAGGTCTCATGAGATTAAGGCCAGCCTGGTCTACATAATAAGTTCCAGGACAGCTGGGGATATATAAAGAGACTGTAAGTAAAAAGAAAGTGTGGGAAAACCCAGCTAGTTAAGGTAGAAGTGTACCATTGTCCAAATAGCCTTCTGGGCTCGGTGCAAAATGGAATACTCCTTCTACCAGCAGTACCCCTACTCTGACCCTGAGCCCCACACACCTAATGAATGTCACGTAACCTTGGTGAAGATTACTTCCTTTCTTCCAAGAAGAACCTGGTCAGCTAGCACTTGAAATTCCTGGAATGCCTCCCAGTGTTAATGAGTACGACCTTTGCCCACCCTGCCCACCCTGGACATCCCTGTCCTCTTAAACCAAAACTGGATAACTCTTGAATCAGCCAAAGTAAAGCTGACCACCACCCCACCCCACTCCCCACGGCCACCTGTCATCTCTGCCCCATTTGCCCTCATGGACCAATACCCACCAAAGATTCCTGGGGGCGGGAGGAGCCTCAGGAAAGAAGGGAGGGAGGGAGGGAGGAAGAGAGGGAGGGAGGAAGGGAGGAAGAGAGAGAGGGAAGGAAGGAATGGAATAAAAAGAAGGTAAAGAGTGGCTGGGGCTGCACAGCGCCAAATGCTGGGATTTCACAGACAGGTATTTTTCATGCACTTCATGTCAGTGGCATGTCTCCTTTACTCCAATCTCCCAGATGGCTGGAACACCACGGAGTAGTTGGCCACTTTTTTAGTTTCTTACCTTAGTCTTATGCATAGAACTTGTCTGGTCGCTATGGCACTGAGGGACTGAGTTAGAGTCTCTGATAGGCAGATAAATAGGTTAAGTGGAAACTTGTAGTTTCTTTGGAAAGTCAGTTATGTCAAATGATGGTTTGCTGGGGCACACAGTTGAAAGGATGTCTTGCTAAAGCAAACAAGTGAAAGACTGCTATCCTGAAGCAGACACAGGTGAGAGGATGTTTTGATATAGCAGACCTGGGATGAAGGAGTATATGTATGACTCCACAGACATGGGAGGCAAGCACTGAGCTTCAGTTTGGTGTCCTTCTCCTTCACTAAAGACATACATGTATTGGTTCGCCTTACATAGTGTTGTTGAGCTCAACGTGTGGCTGCTAGTGAGAGAAACTTGCCCAAGAACTGATCGTGAGGTTCCTGCAGCAGGTTGCTGCCTCCATGGCCTTGCCTTAGGCTGACTGGTGAGCCTGGTGGTTTCTTCAGGATTGAACTACAGCTGCCTGGTGTCTGCCTGCCTAGAGGACTGGTCTGCAGCTGCTGAAATGTATTTGGTGTTTGCTATGGGACCGAGCTGCTGACAAAGAAGATCATCAAGCTTGCCCCCAAAGAACTATTGCTGAACAGGTCCACTTCCCCAAAATCCTAATAGCTTTTCTCTTCCACTACCTCTGCTGGGTGGCGAGCTAGAGGAGAGGCTGAACCCCTATTAAAAGTAGGTTGCAAAAAATTTATGCCAACAGACAGGGACAGGGGTTATGACCAGGTAATAAATAACTAAATTCCAAGATGGCTGCCTTCTTCTTCATCCTCCTGACCTGAGACAAAAACTTAAAACAATGGCATTGTGGGTGAAAGGACAACATAAACCCTGTTTGTCTCCATTTAAGGACCAGACTTGATTTTGAAAAAATAGACATAAGGCACCAGCCCTAGGAATAGACCCTAAGTCCCAGAAACTAGGCCATAAGACACTAGCTCCAGGGGAAGAACATAAAATTCAGAACAAGATCTTAAAACTCTCTCCCAAAGAACAGCCTGGGGATAACCACAAAAATGGGGAAATGTCTTATCTCAGAATGGCCCACCTGTGTTGGGCAGCCCTATTTCATAATATAGTTAAACATTCATGACATAGGAATGCAGGCCACTGACCACCTGTGACACCCCTAGCCCCTACCAATGAAATTTTAGATTACCTAATCCTTCTAGAGAGTCCCCCTGGCTCCCCGTTCCCTAATAAGAAGGCTTGAATGCCTTTGCCTGGGGTAGCCATTTTGGAGAATAGTTGACCCCCTGCATGCTGGATGTTTCTGCAGAATAAACACTCTTTGTTTTTGTATACTATTTGAGTCTGGGGTCTTCCTTCAACAATTTTCAGATCCTTACATGGGCTTTTGCCCATCTCAGTAATCCCCATGGTTGCTGATGGACTGGCCCAGCTAGTTCAAGGCCTTATGGGGGCATGTTTACATAATAGTTGTTGGCCAATCAGCCATTCTGTCTTTCTTCAAACTGACCAACCCTGAAGACCCTTCAAAGACTTAAAAACAAACAAAAAACCCTAGCCCTTAAGGAGAGAATGGGCTCTCTCTCTCTCTCTCTCTCTCTCTCTCTCTCTCCTCTCACTTACTCCCCCATTCCCCATTGTGGATGAATGTGATCAGCTGCCTTACTTTTCTGCCACCATGATTCCCCTACCTACCATGATGGATGATGGATTATACTCTCAAACTGAGCCAAAATAAACCATCTTCTTAAGTTGTTTTTATTATGTATTTTCACAACAGGGACAGAAATAACTAATAATGTAACAAGTCCAACTAGGCTGCATCCTTTCCTGAACTCCAATTCTAGTGAGGGAGACTGACATGTAAATCAATGGCCACAGTCCAATTGCAATACTTTCTCCAAGAATAGTACAATCAAAGAGCCTGAAGAAGAAATGTCAGAATCAGAGAGATCCAAGAAAACTTTTCAGCAGGTGAGGTGCTGCCTAACCGTAGAAAATCAAGACCCAAGATGGGGGAGGAAAAGGGTGGACCAGATGGCTCAACAAGAAACAGTACTTACTTTTGAGCATAGTGATCTGATTTCAATTTTCAGTACCCTATGGTGGAAGGAGACAAGAAGTCCCTCAGATTGTCCTCTGACCCCAACATGTATACAATGGCACGCACACACACACACATACACACACACCCCACACCACCACCATCACCATCACCACCACCACCACCACCATCAAATAAAATTAAATAAATGTAGTCAGGCAGTGGTGGCACATGCTTTTAATTCCAGCACTTGGGAGGCAGAGGCAGGCCAATTTCTGAGTTCGAGGCCAGCCTGGTCTGTGAGTTCCAGGACAGCCAGGGGAGAAACCCTGTCTTGAAAAATAATAAATAAGTAAGTAAGTAAATAAATAAATAAAAACAAACTCTTAAAAAAAAAAAAGATGAGCCGGGCGGTGGTGGCGCACGCCTTTAATCCCAGCACTCGGGAGGCAGAGGCAGGCGGATTTCTGAGTTCGAGGCCAGCCTGGTCTACAAAGTGAGTTCCAGGACAGCCAGGGCTATACAGAGAAACCCTGTCTCGAAAAACCAAAAAAAAAAAAAAAAAAAAAAAAGATGTCCTTCAAAGCATGTTGCTTCCAAGGAGATGTTACAAAACTTGGCATGTTAGCATGGGGTGGACTAGACGGCCTTGGTCTCAGGATATCGACTCTTTGGAACAGGAAGTAACTATACAGAAACTAGGACACACAGATAAGCCAGTGCCTTTAAAGAGAGAGATGAATCAAAAAAGAGCTCTCTAAAAGGAACATGGAGAAGGTTTGATTTTATCTGTGTCATAACAAGTTTTGTTTGCAGAAATGAAGATATCCTAGAGACATTTGTGTCTCTCAATTTGACTCTCAGGCTATTGAAACAACGGACCTTAAAGAAATGAGAACTTCCCTAGGATCTAACTAGGGAGAAGAGAAATGTGACAGCAAGCAGGGAAAACTCCATGAAAGAGGTTTCACGTAGTTCTAACAACCTGTCAGTCTCCTTGACAGGAAGAGACTGGAGCCCAGCCAGCCATGGGTCAATGGGAAGGACCACACCGTCTCCAGGACTGCTTATTTAAACTCCTTATTTAAACTTTAAAATCATGTCAGGACCTCAAACCTTACTTATCTCAGACTTGAGGGGTTTGCTGGATCTCCTTGTTCCTCTTTCAAACGTGGTCACATAGAATGAGTCTTCTTTGTCCACTTTTCATTATGAGTTAGGCTAATTTCATTGGCTTGTTGAGAACAGGTGGCCAAACTTGGCTTCGGACACATGGTATGACCTTCAAATTTTGGTTAACAGTGCCTGATAGGGTAATCATTATACAGTAAGTCCTCAGTAAATATGTGAATGCTTGTGTTGCTTAAAACAAAGACCAACTCTAGCCAGGGAGACCACGTATTAGGAATCCAAGTCCTAAAGGAAGAGGACTAGAGAGAGAGAGAGAAAGAGAGAGAGAGGGAGAGATGACTCAGTTAGGAAAATATTTTGCCATGCAAACGTGAGGACGTGGAGTTTGACCTCTAACATCCAGGGACTGGAGAAATGTCACAGTGATGAAGAACGCAGGTTGCTGTGGTCTCCCTTCCCCCAGCTTGGAACCTGCCTGCTCTAGGGCGGAGCTACCGGCTCATTCGTCCTGCCACGCCCACTGCTGGAACCTGACTCTGCTGCCTGGAGGCACACACGTGTTTGTCCTGCTACTGGACCCTGAGTTACTTGGCGGGAAATTGGGTTCCCTCCTCCTTCCTTTATAAACTGAGTGTCTGGAAATATTAAATTGAGTCTTGATCAGAATCTGTTTGTCTTGACTCCATTGTTTCTTCCGCCCCGTCTAGTTACCTCTCTTTGCAGGGAACTGCCATTCTCAGTGAACCGTTCGTGTTGTGGACCGCGGGCGGGCCGCAACAGTTGGCGCCAGAACTGGGACCTGAAGAATGGCAGAGAGATGCTAAGAGAAACGATTGCTGTGTGGAGCTCCACAAGAAAGGAAAGAATCTTCGTATCGGAGGAGGAGCATCGGAGCAACGGACAGGTACACATGCTAGCGCTAGCCCAAAAAAAATTTCAGTTTTGAAAGTGTTGCGGGGATGCAGTAGGATACGAAGCAAGTTTGAAGCAGTGCTAACCCAACACTGGTTCTACTTGGGTCAGCAGTTCGTAAATCGGAACTAGATACGGAGACAGGCGGTGTGCCGCAGTTTTTTTTAGAAAAAACTGCTTAGGTGGAGGAAAGAAGGGTTCAAAATCATGATTAGGCCGTTGTGTTTAGTTTTCAGGAGTTGCTTAAGGATAAAGGAAATTCATACCGGAGAAGGTATGGGCTAAGCTGAGACAGCGTTAAGCCCGAGCGCTGGTTCACTTAGGTTCAGCAGTGAAGCTTAAGAGTAGCTAGGCACAGGCGGTAGGCCGTGGCTAGAAAAAAGCTACATTGTTAGGTGTGAGAAAGGAAAGGGTTTATTAAAAGGAAATTAATACAGGCGGATTGCCCCAGTTATAAAAACTGCATCATGAGGGAGGAAATTGTCCCAAATAGCAGGAGTACTCTGCCCCATTTTGTGTCTTGTTTATGTCTGGTGCACCAATCTGTTCTCGTGTTCAATTCATGTATGTTCGTGTCCAGTCTGTATGAATGAATGTTCTATGTTTTATGTTGGATAATAAAAATGGTATAAAAATCTTTATCTGCAAGGCCGAGAGCTGCCACGTGTTTCAGCCAAAAATCAGACACGTGGCAGGAGGGCCCCTAATTGGAAAAAATGTTCGTTTTAAGAAAAAGCAACGAGTGCACAGCCTCTTAGTTTCGAATCTGATAAATGGTTCATAATTAATGTGTTTGACAATGGTAAAGTGCTTTTTTATTCTATGATTGTAGCTACAAAGATTAATATTCTCTGATTGGTCTAAAATTAACTGCTTCATTTGGTTCTTTATTAAAAATGTGCTCTGCATGTTTTCGCATTCAGCTCATAAGTTGTTGGTTAAAATTAATAATTGTTACATTGCTACAGATGGTTAATGTTAAATTTGATAACTCAAGTTTAGAGTCCTTCCGACACGTGGCCTAAGGCAGCCCTAGAGGCTGAGTCTCTTAAGATATTTCTAGTTTAGATAATAATTAATGTGGTTCCTATCCTAAATAGTAAAATTTAAGATAAGATATAAAGCAATGCCTCTTTATTAAAGCGTTAAAGCTTGCTTTAATAGGTATTCATAGGTATTAATTGATATCCAAACTTCGTAATATGATAGTAATGCTTCTAATATTGATTTTAACAGTGATAAATTGTTTTAAACATAGGTTTTGCTTTCCCAAAGTTGTAGATATTATCCTAACCTTGCACAAAAACTTAAAAATTATGGTTAAAACTGCCATTGTTCCATTGACTGCAGCTTGCAGTTTGATTGCAAATTTAAGATTAATGCTCAGATTAAAAAGTATTTTACCTTTGAGTCAATACAGGGCTCTGGGCAGTCCCAGAGCGGCTTGTGAACTTTCTTTTGTTTTGCAAACAATGCCTAAAAAAGTTTTTCCCTGTGTTCAAGAAAATTTCTTTTTAACAGTGTTACAGATCTATTCAGATGTTTAAAATAATGCTTAAATTCAAAGATTTTTGCTTCTAGTAAACTGGTAATCACTAGAAAATTTTGCCTCTATGTATGGCTAATATAGCTTTACATTATGTAAGAAAAATGTTTATTGTTTCTGCTTCTTTACAAGAAGCCAAAAGTTTTAATCTTTCAGTATATATTGTTTCCTAAGTGGAAAGTATTTTATTAACTAATGCTTCTCAAGGGAAGTTTACCTTAAATCCTTGCTCTCACCCAAAAGATTCAGAGACAGTATCCTTTTGTTATTTGGTGTTTTGGTTTGCTGCAAGGGGTTTTGCAGGAAATAAAGAAAGCTTTTATAATTGTTGTTAATTGGTAATTAAAAATTAGTTGTGCCGAAGACAATTCTTTGGCCAGAAAAAACATTATTGTAAAGTCATTTTTCTCATCCTCCCAGCCAATCGTTAGGCCACGTGGTCCCAACTAGCTGCTGTGGAGCGGAGTCTTAAGACACACAGTTGCCCCTATTCCAACACAAATAATCTAGTTGTGTGCTGTAGATGGTGTTTTAAAATGCTGAACAATCAAACCTTAATTTATATATTGATAGTCAATGCTATATCTCTGGGCTCATAATTACCTAAAATTGTTCGTCCCTCAGATACTATTAATTCTCAAATTTACAATTGCTTATACATATTTTTAGTTAATAAATAAATAAATTATGCACGTGTGACTCTTAATAACTTTTCAAGCTTTCTAGTTACAACCGTTCCTTAAGAAAAATGATTGAAAGTGCAATTAGTCACTGCCCCTTTACAGCCAAATATTTAAAATGTTTTGTCCAAAAAGTTATTAATTCAAAAGGTTAGATATTGTAAAATTTTAAACTTTAACCTCTTAAAAGACAAAAGAGAGAAATTGTATCCCCATATATACTATTTAGTGCATTTCCATGCACACTATTTAAAACATACCTTTATTTTCAAAATTTGAGATTAAAATGTCAAATTTAATAAATGCTTTTTAGTATCTTAAAAGGATCTACTTATTGGCTTATAGATTGATCCTAAAACAGCTACCTTATTAAGAAAGGGAAAAACAAGTTCTCTCCACAGAACTCTACAGAAGCATATTGGTAATTCGTGTGCTGAGCTGACAGGTAAGTTAACTCAGTGTCCTGATTAAAAGGACTAAGAGATTAAATTCATGTTTTAGATCCATCCTTGCTTGTCATTTTTCCAGTTTGGACTAGCTTCTAGCCTTTTAACTTTATGGCAATAGTACATCAGAGACTGTATATTCAGACTTAGTAAAATTAGTCATTTAATAGAGTCATAATGATTTTTCACTCTTCTTAAGTGTGACCAGCCATTCTAACTCAATCTTAGACTGGTCTAATATTCAGTTCAATTATTAGAGATTCCTATATTCTAATTTACCTAGCAAAGTTAATTCAGAGCATATCCCCCAAAGTCACCAAGGGCTCATCTTGCCTTTACCTTATTTGTCCTAAACTTTTTGCAGACTGACATTAAAGGTCAGTCTGCAGCGGAACGCCACTGGCACCCAGTTACTTCTAATTCTTATGCATTGGTAAAATGGAAGGACCCCTTGACTAATAAATGGAAGGGTCCAGATCCAGTCCTAATTTGGGGAAGAGGGTCGGTTTGTGTTTTTTCACGAGATGAAGATGAAGCACGGTGGCTACCAGAAAGATTAATTCGTCAGGTAAACACAGATTCTGTCTCTCCTCGTAAGTATTCCCCTTGAGGACTAAAACTTCCTCTTGAGCTGGGAGTGGAAGCTCTCAAAAAACACTGTTTCCTCTGAGCCAATTCCCCTACAAAAGGCCGGAGACAAACTTTAGCTTTACAATTTGCATCTAAATAAAGTACCTTGACTTCTCCAAACAGAAAATTTACATTACTACACTCTAACTGTTTAGTATTCTTCCTTCTCTCAAGCAGGTCAATCTACATTCTCCGGTTCTCCGCCCCGCCCCTAAGAGCAAACAGGTGGTTCTGCTAATCTCAGCATGTGGCCTTTCAGTCTAGATAGGATTTAGATTTACCAGGAGAGCTAGGGAAGTAGAAATTTCATATATATTTACAAAGTTCTTATTTTGATAGATATAGGCTTAGTCCCTTAACTGGCCTCTGGCTTTTCACCCTTGCTGTTACTGCAAGGTGTCCTTAGTTCCTCAGGCTACTGGGAATAACAGAGATGAAGAGAAAAGACTTTTAGCTCCTATTTTAACCAAAATTAATGGTGTTAATACTGACATAATTCTTGTCTAGGCCTTGCTAAATCTGAGGTTGACAAGTCTCACATAGAGGCCTCGCAATAACTCAGAATTGCGATACTGATTCATAATCATATGAATACGGTATGGGTACCGCTTGGCGCAGGAGATCACTGCGGAGGGAAGGTCCAATTTGACCGTTTCTGAGTTCCCTGTGCGACACACCTGATTTAAAAAGAGGTTGGTATCTGACTCCAGATAAAAACCAAAATACTTACGGCTCTGCCTCCCCTCCCCAAAAGATACCAAGAGCCACAGATGTGAGTTGTTACAATACTCACGGGAGGATCAGGTTAATGTCCACCCAAGTCAAGGTTAAGGCCCACTCATCTACGGATGAGAAAATCTTTTGATCACCTCTGTTAAGCATTGCCTATTTAAACTTAATTAACAGGGGGGAGAGAGATTGGAGACCTTGCTGTCGTAAGAGCAGGCCCTTCACTGCCTCCCACCCAAAAAATAAAAAAGCCAATTGGCCTTGTACTAGGAGCCAGCCAGTCTTAATCGCTTCTCACTGTTTCCCCTGCCTGTCACCCAAAATTGTGGATAATTATCAGTTCAGTGTTATTCTAAAATTGTTTAGCTAAACTCAGCCAGGGTTCCAACGCCCTACTTAAAAGGCAAACAGGTAGCTACCTATTCAGCACTAATTAGCATTATAAAGTCAGAGCCTACAGTCTTAGCCAGATACAGTTTACCATTAGAATAGTTAAGAAATCCCACGGAAATAGGTTTTTTCTTTAGCCCTAGGAACTTAGGCAGAACTATTGAACATAGATAATCTTTCTGCCACAGGCCACCCCTTTTTTTATTTTTATTTTTGTTATCTAATGGGGGGAAATGTGGTCTCCCTTCCCCCAGCTTGGAACCTGCCTGCTCTAGGGCGGAGCTACCGGCTCATTCGTCCTGCCACGCCCACTGCTGGAACCTGACTCTGCTGCCTGGAGGCACACACGTGTTTGTCCTGCTACTGGACCCTGAGTTACTTGGCGGGAAATTGGGTTCCCTCCTCCTTCCTTTATAAACTGAGTGTCTGGAAATATTAAATTGAGTCTTGATCAGAATCTGTTTGTCTTGACTCCATTGTTTCTTCCGCCCCGTCTAGTTACCTCTCTTTGCAGGGAACTGCCATTCTCAGTGAACCGTTCGTGTTGTGGACCGCGGGCGGGCCGCAACAGGTTGCTAATCCTGATGACCTAAGATTCAATTCCTAGCATTCACAGGGCAGTTCACAACCATCAGTAACTCTAATTCCAGGGGATTCAATACCCTCTTCTGTCCTCCAGTGACACCAGACAGGCACATAGTGTACAGACATAGATGCAGGCAAATGATCCAAACACATCCAATAAATGTATTGATTGAGAAAAAAATCTAGGTGTGGGAGCATGCATTTAGGAATCTCAACTTTAGGAAGATGAAAACAGGATGATCTCTGGGGCTTGTTGACCAGCTAGCCTTGGCTCATTATCAAGTCCTAGATCCCTGTGAGATACTATCTTATAATAAAACAAGATAGTCAAGTCCTGAGAGACAACATCCAAGGTTGACTTCTTGCTTACACACACACACACACACACACACACACACACACACACACACGAAAAGAAGGCAATAGAAATTTTTTCAAAAAAGAAGATTTGTGTTACCTTTATATAACAAAGCAACACATGCTAATAAAAAAGGAAGAGGGGGAATGGGAAGAGGGGAAGAGGGTTGAGGGAAATAAGTGCCAAGCCAGGACACAGAGAATTCAGCATTTGAATATTGAAATGGAGACCAGGGATACAATCATCTTTTGTGTCTTGGGCCTAATTTCCATGTTTGAAGCCTGGGGTTTAAAATAGCCTATTCAGAAAGAAAATTTACACTTCATTATAGCAAATGTTCAATTGGAGTCCATGATTTCCATCCAGTTGTGAGCAGTACTTGTGAACCAGCTGTGCCGAGCAGCTAAGGAGAGTGGTGGACAACAAACGGCTTATTAATCAGTTCGTTGTATCATATGACACAGGCTGGGAACAAAACCACGACTCAAGTCCTGAGCTCTAGAGTGGTGTTTGTGAATCAGACGCCATGTTGGAGGTTCATTCATTAGCTATCCTTGAAACTCTAGACCAACTTCAAAACAAGCCCAACTCCATCCTGCAAGTGGGAGGTCTTCGAAGATGTTGATTGTTAATTGTTGTTGGGTGAGGGGGATAATGAAAAGGCCATTTTCAGTCAGTCTTTGTTAGACTCTTCAGAAATCTGCTTGGATTCCCACTGTCCTGCCTCCCTGGGGACAGTTGGTCTTTGTTTAAGCAGCACATACCGGTCTTTATCCAGGCATTCGCATACTTACTGAGGACTTGCTGTGTAATGATTACCCTATCTATCAGGCACTGTTACCAAATCTGAGGGTCACCGCAATGTCAAGGACTTATCTAGACCTTGTCCCAGGCCAGTCAATGTTCTAAGTGCATTAAATCAATTTTGTGTCACAAGGACCTTTCCGAAGGGGAGGCTGATAGCTTTCATTTGCACAGAGAAGTTTGATAATTTATCAAGGTCACCCATTCTTAATTGGGAAAGACAGTATTAGAACCAAATGGTCTTCAATACAGTCCACACTCTCAACCACGTGATATGCTGCCTCTGAAGAAAAAAAAATGCCCTGATCCCTGTCATAGCCCGCTCTGATAAGTGTGCCTGGTTATCCTGCCTCCCTCTTTATTCAGGAGTTTCTGAAGGAGCCACACACTGCATGGCTAATCGAAGCTTTCCCCTGACCCCTGCAATTGTCTCAGGCTGCAACTCTGACCCACTGAAGGCCAGCAGGTCATGAAGGAGCTACATTTCAGGCTTCCAGGAAGCAGCCCTGTTTTCTTTTCTCTGGCTTTTTAGCCTATGAGAAGCACCCACTTTACCCTTTTGCTGCTGTGAGGTAGTGTTCTCCACAGAGATAAAAATCAGAGTGAAGGGAGTGGAGAAGGACATGGGTTCTGGTCCAGGCCTGCAGCACTCAGTTCCAAGAGTACAGAGCTCCTGGGGTTGCCCAAGACAAGTCCTTCTTTTGACTTGATTTATTTTTATTATTGTTATTATTATTGTTATTTTATTTTATTTTATTTTTTGGTTCCTTAAGATGGATAGTACTGGGGGATGGAGAGATGGATCAGCTGTTAAGATCACTTACTGCTCTTCAAAAGGTCCTGAGTTCAAATCCCAGCAACCACATGGTGGCTCACAACCATCCGTAATGAGATCTGGTGCCCTCTTCTGGTGTGTCTGAAGACAGCTACAGTGTACTTACATTTAATAATAAATAAATCTTTTTTTTTTAAAAATGGATAGTACTGTGTAGTCCTAGCTGGCCTGAAATTAACTTTGTAGGCCAAGCTGGCATTAAACCCAAAGAGATCCACCTGCTCCTAGGTCCCCATTGCTGTAAACTAGGGGTGTGTTGCCACTGTCGCCACCCCCATCCTGATAAATGTAGCCACTATTTTTTTTTTAATGACCTGGAGTGATGGCTCAGCAATTAAGAACATAGGCTGCTTTTTTAGATGACCTAGGTTTTATTCCTAGCACCTCTGTGGCAGTTTGTAACTATCTGTAACTCCAGTTCTAGAGGGTCCAGTGCCATAGTGTGACTTTTAGGAGTGCCAGGCACATATGCATGTATGTGCACATACATACATGCAGGTAATTCACCGAACTTCTAAATAAAAATAAATAAATGTATTTATTCATTTAACAGTCTAATATCATTGATTTTCTCAATTTTTGCCCAGAGCTGAGTCTACTGGATAAGCCCATAGCATCAAGTTGCTATACAAGAAATGTAGGGGCTCTTTAAGAGTCAAATACCTCCACACAGTTTGGTGCTGTTAGCCAATATACAGTGGGCTTTGCTTTATTGCTTGTTTTGGGGTTTTTGTTTGTTTGTTTTTGAGGCAGAGTTTCTCTGTGGAACAGCCCCGACTATCCTGAAATTCACTCTGTAGATCAGGCTGACCTTGAACTTGAACTCCTACTTCTTCCTCTTGAGTGCTGGGATTAAAGGCCTGCCCCACCAAAACTGTTTTGTTTTTGTTTCTGTGTTTTTTTTCTTTTTGCTGTACTAGTGATTCAGCTGCTTCTTGGCCTTATTTATATAAGGCAAGTGCTCTACCACTGAGCTGATATGCTCAGCTCTGTTTCCCTTTATTTTCAGACAGGATCTCCCCAGGATGCTCAGACCAGCCTGAATCTTGCCATCCTCACCAGTAACTAGGATTATAAGCATGTGCCGCCCCACCTGGCCAATATATACCTTTTATTTTGTGTGTGCCAGGGACAGGGCTCTGAATATAGACCCATACTTGTGCATTACACTTTTATCCAGACAAAGGAAAGGAAGGGCATAGATAATTCTTCAAAACCATTCATTTTATCATCATAGTTATCTCCTGATAATGTTAAAATTTCCCGAAATGCTGCCTCAGTAGAGCAATGGTTAGAGACCAGAGTCTATTGAACACAGGAATGCTATGCCCACTCCAGTGAAGTCTGATTGACTTGATAGGCCTAGAGGCCTGGAAGCACTCACGAGGCAAAGAGTTTCAAGGAAACTATGCCTCTTGGAACCTTGGCATTCCCATAGCCTGTATTCTCAGACCCTGTCCCTGAGTTAGTCTGGTGTATGCTCTCTTTCAGTATTGTTTTGTTATAAGTGCCTTTTAAAGATTGATTTTTGACATAGGTAAGCCTCTACCAGTATTCCAGTGTCCTAGAAAATCCTTGAAGCCGATGAGCTTGGAATTCAGTAGGAATTCAGTGAGAATGTTACCTATTCAATAACATTCAAATTTACTTCTAGTAGAGACAGTGAAACTAATTAGATATTACAAAGAATGGAGCTAGAATAGCTCAGGGCTAGTCTGCTTAGGACAGTAGCCCAACTCCCACCCAAACAAGGGAATACACAATGGCCTATCGAATAGGTGGATTAACCATGAAAGAGTTAGTGGAAGGGAATTCCTCTAGGACAGGTTTCTTTACTAGGCCCAAAGGAACAGCATAATCAGATATTTACTAAGAACCCCTGGTGGTGGGTTTAACAATAGACTAGCATTACACCTGGCTCCATTCTAAGTGGTAAATGGTGACCTGGTCCCCACCATCTTTTGATGTATGCATTCCTTTTGTTTTGTGTCAGTGAAACTCAGGGCAGATGTGTCTGCCTGACTTTTCTTGTTTTCCTTCTGTATAAAAAAGTTAGATTTTCGTTTGGACATTACATTCATATTCAACACACCCTCTCGTGTCGCGTCTGTTTGTCACCCCCATTCCCGCCGACTCTATGCCCATCTGTCTGAGACCCTGAATCACACGGATTGAGAAGGGCCCACTGAGCCCGGTCCGTGGCACAGGACAAAGTCAATTTAGGCATCAAAAAATAGTCAAGTGAGGGCTGGAAATATGACTCAGTGTTTAAAAGCACTGGCTGCTCTTCCAAAGGTCCAGAGTTCAATTCCCATCAACCCCATGGTGGCTCACAATCATCTGTAACAGTATCTGATGCCTTCTTTTGGTATGTCTGAAGACAGTGTCAGGGCACTCACATACATAAAATAAATAATTAAAAAAATCAAGTCAATGGTGAGGTGATTCAGTAACATGTAAGACCTGTTCTTGCAGAGGACACAAGTTTGGTTCCCAGTACCCATACCAAGCAGCTCCCAATTGCCTATTGATGTGTTTATACGCTTGGACTTAACAAGATGCTGAAACACACACACATACACACACACACACACACACACACACACTTAACAAGATGCTGAAACACACACACACTACAGATAGAGAATAAGATTAAGTGCACATGCATTTGGGAGAAAGAAAATATTTTCTTAGATGTAATATGAAATCCAGAGGAATCCACCCTCAGGAATAGGTAGTAAGTGGGAACTGTAGGCTATTGATTAGCAGATGGACTTATCTGGATGGAGTCTATTGGGTCCATGAGAGGTGGATCTGAGTGGATTTCCTGTAGCTTATAAGTTTACAAAAGAAATAACAACATAAGTTAACAACATGTATAGTCTTTAAGATGAGCCTTTTGTGGGTCAGAAGGAGCAAGAATTTGTGATTATGTAGTTGGATCGTATAGTGAAATGTTTCACTTGAGTTAGGCAAATTTATAAGAACTCGAATAGTGTTAGGACAGTGGCATAGCAGGAAGAGGAAATATGAAGCACTTAATTGATGGAAACTGAGTTTAGGTAAGAAGCTAGGTCTGTCTCCTAGCTGTCAACCTACAGTTACCTTACCTGTCAATGTAGTCAGAAATCTGAGGAAGAATAAATTACAATCTAGTAGGCATATATTATTTTAAAAATGACAGAGTTCACCTATAGTCCAGTTTCTTATGGCCTCTATGGTCTCCATGGCAATTTGGGCAGAGTCAGTCTGGCTTCCAAGCCCAGAAGATGAAGAGCCATTTTCTCTGTGAAAAGGATACATGTGACATAAGAATTGGCTTACCTCGATATAGGCAATAAAGTCATTTGACTCAGGGTATCCAGTTTTGTCCACTGCGTTTCTCAGTGGTTATCACACCACAATCCAGGCAGTATCTTGTAGCTGTGTCCAAATCTTCTGAGACATTTTGGGTCTCAGAACTGTTAGACTTCAGGAGATTCTATTTGTCATAAACTTAAATATATTAATAATGAGAAGACTTCTGACAAGATTGAGGGCTGTATCGATTGGTTATATCTGAATAGAGTGTACCATAATTTAATGGCAGTAGCAAAAATCATTATTTATCAAGATTCGATAGGAATAAAAATCTTAAGTAACTTTGACAGGTTGTGTAAGTAGAGAAAAACACATTTTGTATTAGTAGAGAAACACATGGCTTAGAGTTGGCGTGGACCAGACTAAGAGAGCTGGCAGTAGTGGCTTGAGATTGTGGTGACAGAAAGTGAGTTTGTCCCCCTGGGTTCAGGCCTGTGACAGGAACTAAGCAGGCAGGCAAGCCTTGGGAATGGCTAGTCTGTGGAGTGAGAGACAGGCAGACACACACATGTGCAGTTGAGGCACCAGGAGTGCACTTGGGTGGGGGTGGAACTGGTGTGCAGCCTACAGCCTGAGGAGCACACATCACTAGGAGCACAATAATAGTGAAGGCTACACACAGGGCTACAGTGCTGCTGAACGGTGGCGGCAGCAGCAGCAACAACAACGGTGTTAAGGGGGAAGTGCCATTCTGTGGTGCAATGACTCTGACACAGGCAAGTGGGACAGAGCTTCCTCCTAGTAGCCGGAAGTCCCAGACCAGTAAGTACTTCTGGCTGCGAACTGGCACTGCCCCACCCCAAGGTGGGCAGAGGAAGGGAAGCACCTGAAGTAGTTTGTTCAGTATCCTAGCAACATGCACGCTATTCTTGTAGTGCACAGTGGGGTTAGCCAGAGAGAGAGAGCACTCACAAACACAGGTGTGTGTGCACATGAACAAGCACAGGCAGACGGTGGAGCGCACATGTGTAAGTGTGTGTGCGCACAGAAAATGGCTTTTCTCTTTTTCTTTTTTAAGATTTATTTATTTATTAGCTGCCTTCAGACTCTCCAGAAGAGGGCGTTACGGATGGTTGTGAGCCAACATGTGGTTGCTGGGATTTGAACTTGGGACCTTCGGAAGAGCAGTCGGTGCTCTTAACCACTGAGCCATCTCTCCAGCCCCCTAGAAAACGGCTTTTCAATTAACAGAGTCCAAAGGAGACAGAAAGAAAGCTGTTTTTCTTGTGGCTGTAGCAGGCAGTCAAGTAAGGGCGGTGGTGGGCAGAGCACAGGAGTCCTGAGTGAGAGAGAGCACAAGTGTAGGGGTGGCAGATGGTTGCCTGCTTGTGGGAAAGTCTCACAGACAGAGTCCCTGGCAGGATGCAAAGAATGGGGCCAGACCCGCTTTTCACGTGGCAAACTTGGAGCAGAGCTAAGGAGGAAATACACATTTTTGGGAGTGAACAAATGAGGGAGAGAGAGGGGGAAGCCTACACTGGCGAGAAAGTGCCAGGTTAATGGCCATGTAGAGATATTGTTTTCTGCTTACTGTGAATTAGATCAAGACAGTCCAGTAAATAGGGACAAGGAAGTGAAGACCGACCCATGGGTAAGAGAATAGGGTTATTAACTGCCCTACCAGAGTCCTGAGGGCATTATCGATAAACAGAGACCACCATGTTGTCATGTGGTGGCTGGAGGCTAAACTCTGGGCCAGTGTCCTTGTGCTATAGAGAACAGTTCACCCGGGCTCAGGGATTTCTCATCAGTGACAAAGAAACTGTCTCAAAGGAGAGAGGAAAATTTCACCCAAGTTAAAAGTCCTAGAAGGAGTCAGTGAAACAACTGAATGTCTCTATCCTCAAGGGCAGCACAGGGGTAGCTCTGAGCTCAAGAACTCTCCCCTGGGACCATGGAGACATTTACTCTGACCAGTGCGGGCAGTGGGCTTACCAGTTCTCCAAAGTTTGGCTCGGGAGTATTGGATCTCCATGTGATAGCAGGGGTAATGCAAATCTGCAGAGTTTCTAAATCCCAGTCACAGAACCATATGAAGTGTTTATAAAAAGATAAAGAGGGCTGGAAAGATGGCTCATCAGGAAAGAGCACTGACTGCTCTTCCAAAAGTCCTGAGTTCAATTCCCAGCAACCACATGGTAGCTCACAACTACCCGTAAATGAGATCTGATGCCCTCTTCTGGTGCGTCTGAAGTTAGCTACAGTATACTTATGTTTAATAATAAAATAAATCTTTAAAAAATATATTTAAAAAAGATAAAGACCAGCACTTGGGAGGTGGGGGCACGCAGATTTCTGAGTTTGAGGCCAGCCTGGTCTACAAAGTGAGTTCCAGGACAGCCAGGGCTATACAGAGAAACCTTGTCTCAAAACAAACAAACAAACAAACAAACAAACAAAAAAGATAGAGGAGGAGATATATTTTATGGATGTGTGATGAGGTATGGGAGAAGGGTGTGCCTCTGCGAGCCTATACTGAGGCATCCCTTCCCCCTGAGGGACCAGCCATATGATGGTACAGTATAGAATAGAGTTTATTCAGGGAGGGAGTCAAGAGGGTAGTAGAGGTAGAGAAAGGCAGAGAGAGAGAGAGAGAGAGAGAGAGAGAGAGAGAGAGAGAGAGAGAGAGAGAGAGAGAAACACACAGAGAGAAACACACAGAGAGAAACACAGAGAGAGAGAAACACAGAGAGAGAGAAACACAGAGAGAGAGAGAAATAGAGAGAGAGAGAAGTAGAGGCTGGCCATGAGCATATGGAGAGAGGGGGAATGGGACTAGGGAGAGAGTGGGAGCAAGGCAAGAGCAAGAAAGCAAGAGAGAGGAGTGGGGCAAGCAGGCCCTTTTATAGTGAGTCAGGCATACCTGGCTGTTGCCAGGTAACTGTGGGGCAGAATTTAGAATGCTAACACCTATCATTGCAGTTCCAGGGAACCTGTGGTGGTTTGAATTAGATGTCTTCCATATTACCAGGCATTTGAACACTTGGTCTCTAATATGGTGGTAAGGTGCTGATCTGCGTTGGTCTGCATATTGGAGAGTGGCTGGTAGGGAATCCTTTGCCCTGC
Organism: Mus caroli; assembly: GCF_978045245.1. NCBI lineage: Eukaryota > Metazoa > Chordata > Mammalia > Rodentia > Muridae > Mus > Mus caroli. The sequence goes on along the minus strand of NW_028227265.1, from coordinate 44,114,871 downwards.
TGGTGGGAGTGAAAGGTCTCTTGGGACTCCAGTGTGGCCAGAACAATCAAAGCGTTAGTTTTCTGAGGGGAAGCTGGAGCTAGGAGGGCTGCTGGGTCTCTACCAGCTGCTGCTGCTCCTGAGCCAACGGCTGGCAGAGGGAAGCAGCTGGAGGCTAACGTCAAGGCCCTGGTTGATTGGGCCAGGTAGAGGTCCAAAGTTTCAGGAAAGAAAATTGTTGCTTGGAGTGTTACAGCTTAATAAGACAGGCACTCTCAGACGAAGAAATTACCACAGTCAAATATTTTTCTAATTATTTATTTATATTCTGACTGCAATCTCTCCTTCCCTCATCACAATCCCATTCCCCACACTCCTATATTATTTATTATACCACCCCTATCACACACTTATTGTATATGTGTCTGGATAATGACATTCAGATCTTAGCTTTTGCCTTTTAAGATAAGGTCTTGCCAAGTGGCCATGACCAGTCTCTACCTTACAGCAGTCTTCCTGCCTCAGCATCCCAAGTGCTGGAATTACAGTGCTATCTATCATGTCAAGCCATTTCTTTAAACTGAATGTCTTAGTTAGGGTCTATTGCAGTGAAGAGACACAGTGACTACGACAACTCTTATTAAGGAAAACATTTAATTGGGGCTGGCTGACAGTTTCAGAGGTATAGCTCATTATGGTGGGAAACATGGCAGATATGGTGCTAGAAAAGGAACTGAGAGTTCTACATCTTGATCCATATCCAACAAAAGGAGAATGTGTGCCACATTGGGTGTAGCTTGAGCATCAGAGACCTCAAAGCCCACCCCCATAGTGACACACTTCCTCCAGCAAGGTTATAGCCACTTCAACAAGGCCACACCCACTTCAACAAGGCCACACCCACTTCAACAAGGCCACACCCACTTCAACAAGGCCACACCCACTTCAACAAGGCCACACCCACCTCAAGGCCACACCTCCTAACAGTGCTATTCCCTATGGGTCAAGCATTCAAACAGGAGTCCGTGGGGCTATTCCTATTCAAACCACCATGCTGAATATGTATTAAAAGGGGGGAAACAAGCCATCAGTAACTTCATTACTTAAAGATAAGCACGATTCATAATGGACATTGTACATTTCAGGCATTCTAATCTATTCAAATATTCACAGAGAAGATAAAAATCTCAGCTATCACTTTTAAGCCCTTTGAGCATCCCTCCCAGTGGACAGGAAATGCTGTCATCCTTGGTGACCTGTAAAGAAATGGGCTCATTGTGCGGAGAGTCAGTCTGTTTGGAATGGCTGTGCAACTTCTGACATTAGAACACTAAGTAGCTCAAAAATCAGATGAGCATTCAAGAATTTCTGCACAGGCTAAAACTGGGTACATGAAGTAATACAGCTACGATGATGATAAATCTGAAACCAGCATTCGGATCCCTTTGATGTAGGTTTTCCCCCTGAGGCTCATCCAGTCTGGTTCTGAGTCTCCTCTATTATCTTGAATTTGAGTGCATAGAGAATTCTAGTTAAAGGGAATTTGGGTGGTGGAAGCTAGTGGTCTGCTAAGCTAGTAGATTTAAGTAGGGTTTTATCTGTTAGTCAGAGGATGCCAGGTCTGACAAAGAGGTGAGCAAGGTATAGCTATTTAGGGGGTTAAATTTAGCCCAAGATAAATTATAATCATCTCAACCTCTCCACATCACTGCAGTTGAAATCAATCAGCCTTTGCAGGCTCAGCTTCTTTCCAGAAATTCTTCTTCAATTTCTATTTCCATAATAGCTGCACTAACTTATATTCCCAGGAACAGTGTATCAGAGTTCCCATCTCCTCCCTTCCCTTCTTATCCACTTTGTGTGTGTGTGTGTGTGTGTGTGTGTGTGTGTGTGTGTGTGTAATTTGGTGTGCCTTCCAACTGGGTGAAATGACATCTGACTCGGGATATTGAGCACTTTTTCCTATATCCATGACCATTATCTTTTCTTGAAGATCTTTTCAGCTCATTTGCCCCTTTTTCTCATGTTATATGATATATGAAATTATGTGTGCACATGTATGGGTAGATGCGCATGTGTTTGGATGGCCAAAGTTGAAGACAGGCATCTTCTTTGTTACCTCTTGACCTTATCCATTGAGAAATGGACTCTTAGTTGACCTCAAAGCTTGGTGATATGGTTAGTCTGAATAGGCAGTTTGTCCCCTTTTCTTTTTCTTTTTTTAAGATTTATTTATTTATTTATTTATTATATGTAAGTACACTGTAGTTGTCTTCAGACACTCCAGAAGAGGGGGTCAGATCTCATTACGGATGGTTGTGAGCCACCATGTGGTTGCTGGGATTTGAACTCAGGACCTTCAGAAGAGCAGTCAGGTGCTCTTACCTGCTGAGCCATCTCACCAGTCCCCCTTTTCAAATCAGAATATTAATCAGGGTTCTCTAGAGTCACAGAATTTATGGGTAGTCTCTATATAGTAAGGGAATTTGTTGATGACTTACAGTCTGTAATCCAACTTCCAACAATGGTCAGCAGCAGCTGTGAATGGAAGTCCAAGGATCTAACAGTTGCTCAGTCCCACAAGGCAAGCAGGGGAAGGAGAAAGAGAGAGAGTCCATCTTCCTTCTTCCAATGTCCTTATTTAGGTCTCCAGCAGAAGGTGTGGGCCACATTAAAGGAGTATGCCACCAAGCCTGGATCTGGGACTTGCTTTTTCCCAGATGACCTTGAACTCAGAGATCTCCCTGTCTTAATCTTCTGGGATTCATAGCCACTGTGCCTCAAGATCTCCATGCCAAGATCTAGGTCATAAACTTGTATCTCCCAGCCTCCAGATTAGGATCCCAGGAGAGCCTTCCAATTCTGGATTATAGTTCGTTCCAGATATAATCAAGTTGACAACCAGGAACAGCCACTACACTTAGTTTCTTGGCTATCTGGGTATTAATTCCTTATCAGATTTGGATTTTCTGGGTTGCATAAAGTGAGGGAGCAGAGAGTTACTTATTTGTAAATTACAGCTATATATACACGTGTGCTCATGATGTATGTGGAGGGCATAGTTGCCTCAGCACATGTGTGGAGGTCGGAGGAAACCTGTATGGAGGCCGTTCTCTCCTCTGTCGGCCTGCCAGGCTTGCATGGCAGCCATCTTTGCCCCGGAGCTACCCCTTGCCCTCTTACTAATTCTGTTTTTGAGGCAGGATTTCAAGTGGCCCAGGCTGGTCTCAAACTTACTAGGTTGCTGAGCCCCCCTTTTTGAGACAGGATCTTTAGGGACCCTAAGGGCTTTTCCAGTCACACGCCCTCCTTACAGCCTCCCCCTCCCGCCTGGGGTCAAGGCTTAAAGTGTCTCTATCTGGCTTTGGGCTCACTAAGTCACTCTGTAGACCAGGCTGTCCTCAATCTCACAGCGATCTACAGCCTCTGCCTCTGGAGTACTGGGATTAAATACTTGAGTTATCATGCCAGTGAACCTGAACTTTTTTGTTGTTTTGCTTACTTTATTTCTTGGAGGTCGGGGGTGGGGGGTGGGGAATGAGAGGTTTAAAAAATTACTTCCTGCTTCAACAAGCTCCCCTTACCCCACCAAGACCATAGCACCAGTGCCGCTGTCCTTTATCCTTCTCTGGAGCTCACAGGTCACTTAACTCTGGTTAGCTCTCACTCAGCTTCTTTGCTCTCACAGAACGCCATTCCTTTCTACCCAGCACTCATTACAGTTTGTCGTCATGTTCGGGTACGTGATGAGCCCCGTGGCATCTGCTTTTGTTACGAAACTGTTCTATGTGGGACAGGCTGTTCTGCTTATCAATGTCTTAGAACTCAGCACAGTGCCTACTACACGATACATCTCCAATAAGACCTTGTTGAATTAAGGAATGAAGAAGAAGCCTTGTGAATGCATGACCAGCTGTGTGGGTGGACTGCCTTTGTTGTATGTTTGGAACACTCATCTTGCCAACCGGAAGGCATTCATGGGCTACTCAGTCAAGATTTGCTTTCATATTTAGGATCTTTTGACTCCTGGCTTGCAGCGGGTATGGAGAGCAAAATAAAAGCAAAGTTCATGGAATTGCCACCCCCTGTTACACGTGTCATGAAGAAAGTTTTCAAAACTCAGTGAATTGTGATCAACAGTTCATATTTCCAAATTCAGAGTTACACAAGATTGATCCTAGAGTCCCAGCGAATCAGTGGGCTAGGGGGCGGGGCATAGAGAACGGTGGGAGGCCGGAACTCCAGCATCTGATTTATGAAGCACAGGTCCTACTCCATGCTCCCTGGCTGGCTGAACAACTTGCTTAACCCGAGGCTCTGCAAAGCAGAAGTAATATTGCTTGCCTTTTTGTGCTTTGTACACAGTTAAGGGTGGTTCACATGAGGTCTTTTGATTGGTTGGTTCTTTTGTTTGTTTGTTTTGGTCAGTGTCCTTTCCTCTCCACCTCAAGAATGGTAGACAGGCCACCTACCACTGAGTCACACCTCTAAGCCTGGGAACTTGCTTATGCAATCTCATAGACACAGTGGTACTGGATATGGTAGGGACATGAGCTACTTGTGTTTTGCAACAGTGATGTGGCAGCCAGTGTAACTGGGCAGCATTCTGGGTGTTTTTTCTCAGTTGACCTTGTGTGTACTCCTAAAAGACCTCCTCTCACACCCCTTATTTCTACTGATAGCTGGAATGACAGACGGCACAAGCTGGAATGACAGACAGCACAGTGACTCAAAGGACAGTGTCTTAGCTTTTTATTGCTGTGAACAGACACCATGACCAAGACAACTTTTATAAGGACAACATTTAACTGGAGCTGGTTTAAAGGATCAAAGATTCAGTCCATTATCATCAAGGTGGAAGTGTGGCAGCATCCAGGCAGGCATAGTTCAGGAGGAACTGAGAGTTCTACATCTTCATCTGAAGGCTGCTAGCAGATACTGACTTTCAGGCAGCTAGGATGAGGGTCTTAAGCTCACACCCACAATGACACACCTACTCCAACAAGGCCACACCTTCAAATAGTGCTACTCCCTGGGCCAAGCATATACAAATCATCACAGACAGGGAATGAATTTATCTCATGTGAGATCGAAGTTGAGTGGGGTTTGGGCCTGGAGGTGTGTGTTTGTGTGGCTCTTCAACGGGGCAGAGTGAGTGATAACGGAACATTGAGAACCATTGAAGTGCCCAAAGGTCCTACAACACTGGGAGAGTCTTCAACCTGGACACTAAATGCTGAGCAAGGAGACAAAAGCTGAGGAGGGGACCTTGTTAAGAGAGGTGTTGGTCAATTAAAAGCCCAAACACGAGAATAGAGAGTTATCTGGTGGTTAAGAGCACTGATTGCTCTTCTAGAGGAATCAGGTTTGGTTCCCAGCAATGACATGGCCACTCACAAGTGTCTAGAACTACAATTTAGGAGATCTGATGCCCTCTTCTGGCCTCTGTGGGCACTGCACCCACATGGAACACAGACATACATGCAGACAAAACACTTGTATGCGTAATATAAAATTAAAAACAAAAACCCAGGCCGGGAGTGGTGGTGCACGCCTCTGTACTTGGGAGGCAGAGACAGGAGGATTTCTGAGTTCGAGGCCAGCCTGGTCTACAAAGTGAGTTCCAGGACAGCCAGGGCTATACAGAGAAACCCTGTCTCGAAAAACCAAAAAAAAAAAAAAAAAGCCCAGACTGCCTTTTTTTCCTGCTTGCTTTCTGGGAGGCAGCCAACAGGGAAGGCCTGGCTCACCTCTCTACTTCTCTGCTTCTCTCCCTTAACAAACTATTTCTTTCCTTGTAAGAGAAGATGACAGGGAAGCAGCAGCAGCCTCCTATACCGCATAAATAACTTCTTTGCAGAGACTTGACAAGTCAGACTCGTTTACTAAGGAACACTTAGAGCTATCTTTAGCTTCTGTTCTCCCTGACACATTCCTCTTTCATGAGTAATCGATTTGTTTGATCAAAGTGTATGGTAGTCCCTTGAGGAGAGATCAACAAGAGTGTGGTGTAACTTCAGGATCCAAGTTCTGCCAAGTCCCACCAGAACTTTCTCCCCAGTTGCTCATGGTAGGTACTGCGGCCTCCATTTCACACATGAGGAGGACAGTGACGTGCTTGAAGTCAGGTGACTCAGAAGTGGTTGTGTGCAATTATTCTCAGCCCCCCCCACCCCAATTTCCTGCTTCTGTCTCCCCTATACTGCCTCTCCCCTACACTGAATAAATAGTGTCTCCTTTCCCCAAGTTTCACAAGACAAATGTGTTTGTTGTGACTGTGCAAATCCCGGGCTGTTTGGCCTCAAAACTCCCAGAATTACAAAATGTTCAAGACACCAAGGGAAAAGGGAGGCCATTTAACTGGATTTATTTTGCAGATAGGGAGTCTGAGGCAGAGGGAAAGAAAGCAACTCCATCATGTCCTCCATCATGTCCTCCTTGCAGAAGTTTGTGGCTCAGCCTGTTAACTTACATTTCTTTCTTTTTTCTTTTTTTTTTTTAAAGGGATTTTTAAAAAAGATTTATTTATTTTATTTTACTTGTATGAGTACACTGTAGCTGTCTTCAGACACACCAGAAGAGGGCATCAGATCCCATTACAGATGGTTGTGAGCCACCATGTGGTTGCCAGGAATTGACCTCTGGAAGAGCAGTTGGTGCTCTTAACCGCTGAGCCATCTCTCCAGCCCCCTAGCTTACATTTCTACCTTTGCACCAATTGCACACTCAACCTAGTCTTGTCTCAAGCTTGCTCCATGTAGTGGCTATTCCTGGTTTTCAGCTTGACTATATCTGGAATGAACTGCAATCCAGAATTAGAAGGCTTTCCTGGGATCCTAATCTGAAGGCTGGAAGATATAAGTTTCTGACCTGGATCTTGGCATGGACATCTTGAGGCATAGTGGTTACGAATCCCAGAAGATTAAGACAGGGAGATCTCTGAGTTCAAGGTTATCTGGGATTAAAGGTGTGTGCCATCACACCTTTAATCTGGACTATGCCTTCTGCTGGAGACCTACATAAGGACATCGGAAGAAGGAAGATTCTTCTTTGCCTGCTTACCATGTGGGACTGAGCAACTGCTAGATCCTTGGACTTCCATTCACAGCTGCTGCTGACCATTGTTGGGGAGTTGGACTACAGAATGTATGTCATCAACAAATTCCTTTACTATATAGAGACAACTATATAGTTGTTGTTTACTGTATAGTTCTGTGACTCTAGAGAACTCTTTCTAATACACTCCACATATGCAAAATGCATGTGTGGAGGGATCTACTGGCTGGATACTTTTGCTCAAAGTAATTGCCACCATGTTCTGTGTAGTCATTGTTCAACAAATATTTACTAAGTGCCTATATAGTGTTAGAGATGTTGTGAAATCAACGGACAGAAACAAAACAAAACAAAACAAAATAAAAACATTGTTTTTATCCCTTCTGAGTCCTCGGGAAGTATCTAAATGAGGTAAATTTTAGATGCTAGGAAGACTAGAAAGAAAATAAAATGCATACAATGGATATGAGGTGGGTCTTCGGATAGAGAGGTGATGCAAAACCGTAGCACTTGGTGTGTGGTCCCTTCCTACAACCTCCCTACGCCCACCCCCTACCCCACCCTCCCCATACACAGATTTTTGCTAACAAGAACGTTGATTCTGAGAAGGAGACTGGGTGGCATATCAAGTTTCAGTGGCCCTACTTCCTAACCAGCTGCCCCTGAGTGGCTAGGAGAACCATATGGCTGGGATGATGAAACTCAAGGCGAAGAGTGCATCACCACGCATCCCACGTCACTGTAGGTGTCCCGAGGTGAGGGTGAAGGGAGGCGGGGTGTGCATCTAGGGAGAAGCAGCCAAGTAGCAAATAAAAAATTCCAAAAGCCTCTGGAAAGGACAGCCGCTGCCTTAAACTAGGGATTCTCTGTCACCAAGACCCAGCCCAGACGACCGCTCCCCCACCCCCTGCCCAGCCCAGTCTGGTCTGCGCCAGGCTTTAGAGGACTTGTAGTTTATCCGGTTCGTCACTGCAGCATTGATACGGTCAAGACAACTACAAGACCCAGAAGTCAGTGCGCAGGCCCGAGGCGGAGTCGGCGGCGGTGGGTGTGCGAATACAGGGAGCCAGGAGGTGCTGGTGCCAGGCGCCAGGATGCGGTGGCCGGCCACCGGGTTTGGGAGCAGCCCAGGCTCACCTTAACCGGAGCGGTGCGGACAGTCCGGCGGCGACAGGCACGTTGCATACCCACATTAGGCGCAGCTCCGGCAACCCAGCGGTGTAGCGTCTTGGGGCTGCAGTGGCAGGGTGCAGGGTCCCGGTAACCAGAGGGTGGGAATGCAGCCCTGGAGCTAGGCTGGCGCTGCCGGCCGAGAGCCTTGGGTTCTTGGGGGACTGGTGCCCACCTGGGGCTGCGCGTGACGTCTTGCTCTCCTTCTTTCTGGGCCAGGGCTAACCTCGGCAGGTTCGCGATGCAGCGGGCAGCGGTGCTGGTGCGGCGGGGCTCCTGCCCCCGCGCCTCGGGCCCCTGGGGCCGTAGTCACAGCAGCGCTGCAGCCGAAGCCTCGGCGGCGCTCAAGGTGCGACCGGAGCGCAGCCCTCGAGACCGCATCCTCACCCTGGAGTCCATGAACCCGCAGGTGAAGGCGGTGGAGTACGCTGTGCGGGGACCCATCGTGCTCAAAGCTGGCGAGATCGAGATGGAGCTGCAGCGGGTGAGCGCGGGGCCTGCGGGGGGTGAGGCCAGGGGGCGCTCATGGCGGGAAGAACTGTGGCGAGCTACTTTGGGGTCCTCCCTGCAGGATCTCCAACCCTCCGAACCCCCACCCCCCTCGGCTTCCAGCTTCTTCTTTGTGCCATTTTTGGCTAAAGCGAGAGAACGCCCCCTCTCTCTCCCGTCACCCACCAGTGCCCCGCATCTGGCACAAAGTGAGGCCTTCGACGGTTCACTTGTTGAATTGTGCCCAGTTATTGAGCGGCCTCTGCTGCCAGGCACTGCGTGTTCCCTAAGTGCCCTACCCTCGTGGATCCCTTGGAAGTGGGGAAACAAGCGAATATAGAAGTGAGAGTTTCAGATAGAGAATAATAAGTAAGTGCTTTAAAGAGAGACGAAGGGGCTGGGGGCGGGGGGGGGGGGTGGCGAGGTGAAAACCCTGTTAAGTAGGAGCGGAGGGAGGAAGGAAGACTGTGTGACTGGCTGGTTTGTTCCCGAACCCTTTTTTCTGGCAGAGGCCTGCTGGGTGTTTGCCAGCCACAGTGGCTTGACAAGACCGGGACTCTGGAAAAGAAATGGGTAGACTTCCTTATCTTGTACCCCGAGAGCCTTTGATTGCTATAGTGGGAGAGTTGGGTCCTTATGACCTTAATGAGGTGAACCTGGGACTTCATCTTGGTGATGCCAGCCAGGGAGGCTGGCTTGAACTTATAGCTGTTTCTCCCTGTCCCAACTAGGATGGTTTGGCCGTGTGTGAAACACTGGTGGCCTTGGATGAAACCAAGTTTTTTGTTCTGGGGCCAAGGTCTGACTATGTAGCCCAGGTTGTCCTCCACTCCACATCCTCCTACCTACACCCACTATGCGTTGGGGTTTACAGGCATCCAGGCACACAACACAATGCCCTGCTAGGATACTGGGTTTTAAACTGGGTGAGATTTGGAAGGCAGAGTCAAGAGGGAACATCACTACTAAGATTAAAAAGAAAATGTTAGCCGGGTGGTGGTGGCGCATGTTTTTAATTTTAGCACTTGGGAGGCTAAGACAGGCAGATCTCTGTGAGTTTTAGGCCAGCCTAGTCTGCAGAGTGAGTTCTAGGACAGCTAGGGCTACACAGAGAAACCGTGTCTGGAAAAAACATAGGAAGAAGTGAAGAAGGGAAGGAAGGAAGGAAGGAAGGAAGGAAGGAAGGAAGAAAGAAAGAAAGAAAGAAAGAAAGAAAGAAAGAAAGAAAGAAAGAAAAGAAAGAAAAGAAGGGAAGAAAGAAAGGAAGGAGAGAAAGAAGAAAAGGTCACCAGATCATTCTGATTCAAGATGTGGATGGATGGGAGGGTTTCTTGATTTTGTTTCCATACTCAGCAGATCCCAGTGTCTGCAGAGTAGCATGGTCACTCACTATCCTTGAGTATGTAAGAGGAACTCTTAGAATCTCTTTCTTCTTTCTGTTGGAATTTTTATGAAGCCTACCTACATCAGATACCCAATTCTAAAAACGCTGTGTTGGATCTGTCAGTGTCTATTGCTGACTCTTTGCAGGGCTGAGTTTATTTTTCATTTTTTTAGATTTGTTTTTATTATTTAAAATATGTGTATGTGTGTAGTTATGTGCACATAAGTGCAGGTGCCCATGGAGGCCAGAGACGTTTCTTTGCTGGCCATTGGTGGTACAAGCTTCGGCAGGTTGATTTCTGAGTTCAAGGTCAGCCTATTTTACAGCTACACAGAGAAACCCTGTCTCCAAAAACCAAACCAAACAAAGCAAATCAAGAGTTGGATCTTCTTGGAGATGAAGTTCCAGGTGCTTGTGAGCCGCCTGACGTGGGAACTGAACTGGATTTCTCTGCTATTAACCTTCCACCATCTCTCCTGCCCACTGGGCTGTTTAAAGGTTGGTCCAGAGAAGGCTGGCTCCATTTTTTTTGTTTTGTTTTGTTTTGTTTTGTTTTTTGTTTTGTTTTGTTTTTTGTTTTGTTTTGTTTTTGTGCCTGACACACTGGTGGGCTAGAGACATAGAGCCTGTGCTTTTCTTTTTCAAACTTTGATATCTGGGAGGCTGCAGCTGTCCCTTCTCAGGACAACAGCCTCCCTGCTAAAACAAAGCTCGGCTGAAAGTGTTCCCTGTTCTGCCCCACCACAGTTGGTTTCTCTGCATCCGGAGCTGGGAGAGATTCCAGGAATTCTCTCTACCTTTTGCGAAATGACTGCTTTCTTGTTGGACCCGTAAAGCAGAGGATGGGGAGAGCGAGAGAGCACTGGCCTTAGTCTCAGGCCGCCATACTGTCATTCCAGCTCTGTTGCCCCCAGTTCACTATGTTTTGGGGGGATGTTTTAGCAGGCAGAGAATGTGTGAGAATGGTCCAAGAGTAGGCAGTGCTGTGATCAAAGGCTAGAAGCTGGGAAGTTCTGGGTCTAGCGGCAGGGGTTGATGTAGTTAGTAGAAGTCTGTTTGGCGGAGGGAGGTGGGGTGAATTCGATAGAGAAGATAGACAGAAGTCATTTGGATGACTCAGGACTGGGCCATGCATCCTGGCTGGGCATTCGAGCTAGGAAGGGTTTCCAGCGGTGGTAAAGCTCAGGTAGTTATATGTCTTGGTCACTGGGCCAGAAGCATCCTGACTTCCAGAACAGAAGTTCCACACTCCCGAATGTTTGAGACGTCCAAGCTAGATGAGAAGTCCTTTCTGTCCACCCCTACTCTCTGATATTTGTCTTTGTTTTGAGACAGGTTTTCACTATCTTAACAGACTTGGAACTTTCTGTGTCAGGCGGGCTGACCTGGAACTCACAGACGTCTATCCAGCTGTCTCTGTTTCCCAAGTGCTGGGAAGAAAGCCACACACCACCATACCCTCTCTGCTGCTCTCATTCAACTTCATTAGCCATATTTGTCAGTTGTTTCTTTTCTTTTTGGAGGTTGGGGGCTTGGTGCTGGGGACTTTAGATTTTAGAGCTCTACTAACTGGAGGCAAGCATTCCATGGTTGACCTAGAGCTGTATTCAGAGCCCTGTTTATTTTCATTTATTTTTTTGTTTGTGTTGGCTTAGTGGTTTTTTCCTATTTCTGTTTTGAATCTCTGATGCAAATTGGACCAATATTCCAAGGGATTTGATCTGGCTGAGAAGTTTGTATGGAATACGACTCCAGGCAAATTCTGTGTATTCTCTGGGCATCAGTTTCCCATTCTCTAAGCTTTGTCTCGGGCAACCTGAGGTGATGTCTGTGTTAGGTCCCAGAACCTTATGTTAGCTATGGAATTGCTTCAGTGGGTGCTCCTGTCAATATCACAGGTCAGACACGTGGCTTTGGTGTTTGTCTTCAGGGTGGCGGACAGGGCTTAGTCCCCAAGCTTTTTACTTCTCTGATAAGATAGCCTGAGGGACAAGGAGAACAGGGTAAGGGATGTGAATAGCCAGGCCAGGGAGGCCATTGCACCCTGACAGCAGCTCCACCAAGGGAGAGTCTGTTTTGGGGTTTCAGATCCCATTGTTCATTAGGAATAATAGCACTTTTTAATAAGCCTCAATTAAAGGGGTTTTGAAAGGATCTGACAGTTTCTCAACCTACTTCTTTTTTTTTTTCCTCTTGCTTTTTTAAAGGCAAGGATCAGGGCTTGGTGCAGTAAAGCGAAGGAATGGCTTTATTCTTCCAGTTGTAAAAGTAAACACCAGCCAGGTGTGGTGACTGTGGCCTGTATCCTACCTATTAGGAGTCTGAGACATGGGGGTTACTTGAGTTTAGGAATTCAAGGCCAGCCTGGACAATATAGGAACACTCTGTCTCAAAGGTTAAAACTAGAAAGTGTTTGCCAGGTAAGCATAAGAGCGTGTGTTTGATCCCCAGAGCTTCCGTGAAAAGCCAGGCATTGGTTGTGTGCACTTGTGACTCCAGTGCTGGTGGATCACACCAGGAGGTTCCTGGGATCCTCCTGACCATCCTTGAGGATCCCTGACCAGCCGCTAGCCTACTCAAACCAACAGGAAACCCTGTCTCAAAACTTGAAGTGGCTGACTCCTGAGAAACCACACCCAAGGCTGGCCTGTGACCTCCACTTGTACACATATACACACATGCAACTACAAAGTACACAAAACAAAAACAAGAGCTCACACAGGGCAGAAGGTTTAGAATTAGAAAAGACTGGTTACTTTTGTTGAAATCATTGTGTGGTTATGAGGATAAAATGTGTAGAAGACTGCGTTGGCCTTTCTGAATCTCTCAGTGTGCAGCTTTCTGGGTCAGCTGTAGCTTTGCTATAACAAATGATCCTGAATGGAAAGAATTCAGCTTTACTGACTGTCTTAGTTAGGGCTTTGCTGCTGTGAACAGACACCATGATCAAGGCAAGTCTTATAAAGACAACATCTAATTGCGGCTGGCTTACAGGTTCAGAGGTTCAGTCTATTATCATCAAGGTGGGAGCAGGGCAGCATCTAGGCAGACATGGTGCAGGGGGAGCTGAGAGTTTTACATCTTCATCTGAAGGCTGCTAGTGGAAGACTGATTCCCAGGAAGCTAGGATGAGGGTCTTACAGCCCACACCCACAGTGACACACCTACTGCAACAAACTCCAACAAGGCCACACCTCCTAATAGTGCCACTCCCTGGACCGAGTATATACAAAGCATCACACTTACAAATCTTTTTCTTTTTTTTTTAGATCTATTTGTTTTAGATTTTTATTAGTTTATGTGTATGTGTGTTTTGTCTGTCTGTCTGTTCATCCCATGTGTGCTGGTGCCTGTGAAGCCAGAAGAGGGTGTCAGATCCCCCAGAATTGCCACTCTGTGGGTGCTAGGAAGCAAACCCAGGTCTTTGGTAAGAGCAGGAAGTACTCCCGATGAGTGACATTATCTTTCCAACCCTGTTCCTTATAAATCTCCACTTTTCTTGCTGTCTGCGTGAATTTAAAAAAAAAAGGCCGGGCGTGGTGGCGCATGCCAGCCTTGTCTACAAAGTGAGTTCCAGGACTGCCAAGGCTACACAGAGAAACCCTGTCTCGAAAAACCAAAAAAAAAAAAAAAAAAAGAAAAAAAAGAAAAGAAAGGACATTTAACACACTCCTTGGTGTGGTAGAGGAGATTTGTTGTAGACATGAGGGAGAGCATGGCCAGAGGCAGGGATATCTGGGGGAGTCCAGAATGGACATAACCCTGAGCCAGACCAGAGGAGAGAGAGAGTGGAGAACTGGGAGAGTAACTAGGGAAAGGGTGAGGTACCTAAATTAGGGAAGGGAAGCCCAGCCCCTGGGCTGGAGGAGTTTAGGGTAAGGGGTGGGGCATCCCAGCCATACCCTGTAACAAGTCAGGACTGGGGGATGCTGGAGATCTTGGCAGCCAGACCCACTTTGATATGTTAAAGAGGCGCTTTGTTAGGCATTTGTTCGCTGTTTGAGACTACCATTGCAAGAGTGTTACCCTGTGCTAAGTCTCAGCTTCCTCTGTTAAATGAACCTGTTTTCAGGACCTGTGGGATCTCATTGGGTTTTGTCTCCAGTGCTTCTTTCAGGACTTCCTGCCTGCTCTAGTCTGATTAATTGTCCATTTGAGTCTGGGATCTAGGGACCTTTCAAATAGTTTCTGGGGTCTGGGAAGGCCTCACTTCCACCCTGTGCCCAACTCCTTTCCTGTACCCAGGTTTGTTCAAGATTGATTTGTGTGTGTGCACGTGTATTTGTTTGCGTGTGCGCATGTATGTGTTTGTGTGTGCATGTGAGTAGAGGTGCCCACGGAAGCCAGAGGCGTAGAGCTAGAGTAGAGGGTGTAAGCTGCAGGGCATGAGTGCTGCTCCTGTGCTCAGGTTGTCTGGCAAAGCCATAGAGCGCACTCTCCCCCACTGAGCCTTCTCTGCAGCCTCTGTACACTTCTTATTCTTCACTTCCTGTATTTGCTTTGCTTTTTCTCTTTGTTTGGTTCCCGCCTACCTTCTCTCACTCGCAGGCTCCTTATTTACTGTATTAGGAGTGTTTGTTGAATCAAAGGGAGACTGTGGCCTTCTTCAGCATATCTCATGAAATGCCTGGGCCATCCCTTGAACAAGAAAACTAACTTGTTTTTATTCCTGCCTCCTCTCCAGGTTTACCAGGGTGTGTATAACTGACAGGTGTGTGTGTGTGTGTGTATGTGTGTGTGTGTGTGTATTTAAGGTGTACAACATGGGAACTGGAGAAGAGCAGGGGATCCAGATTTGATTCCCAGACCCCACACTGGGAAGCCCACAACCATCTCTAAATTGAACTCCAGGGGATCTGATGCCATCTTAGCCTCTGAGAAAGCCTATACTTGCCCCTGCCTCCCAAACCCTGGGATTAAAGGCATGCACCACCACCTTTTTTGAATAGCATTTTTCTCGAGTGTGTGTGTGCACGTGCATATTTTCTTGCACATATAGGTGCACACATGTGTAGGGTGCATTAGTAGCCATACGACAACATTGCTCTCATTTTTAGATGCTGCACACCTTAGATTTTGAGGCAGGGCTCCCGCTGGCCTGAAGCTCATTGGTTCAGCTAGGTTGGTGAAGCCCAGGAGTTCACCTGTCTTCACCTCCCAGTACTGAGATGACAAGCATACACCATTGCATTGAGGTTGGTTTGTTGTTGTTTGTTTTTGTTTGTTGTTGTATTAAATGTGATTCTGTGCGTTGAATTCAGGTAG
Source organism: Mus caroli (assembly GCF_978045245.1). Classification (NCBI taxonomy): domain Eukaryota; kingdom Metazoa; phylum Chordata; class Mammalia; order Rodentia; family Muridae; genus Mus; species Mus caroli. The sequence continues at coordinate 44,099,528 of NW_028227265.1, read as the reverse complement.
TTGCACCTGAGACACAGGCACCTTACCAACTGAGCATCTCCTCAGCCTTCCTGTTTTGATAACTGCTTTTGTCTTGCCTTGTTCCCGTCTGACGTGTCCACCAGTCCAGTGTGGCCTTTAATGCTGTTGGACTGTGGACTGGAAGGGCGATGATGAATCTTTTTCCTTTTTGTCTGAAGAAGTGTTTCACTGCCTTCCACCCCTGCAGAAGTGAAAGTGACAAGAAGAGCCCCCTCCCTTCCCTGGACCCTCCCCTGTACTGCATGGGATGCCCTTGGGAGCTATACGTGTCCAGGTGTGTTAGACAGAGGGACTCACACTGTATGCCTGTTAGTGTCTCTGTCAAGGCGCTGCGCTGGGAGCACTGCAACACTGTGTGTTCATACAGGCCTGGATAAGCACTTTGGGCCAGAGTCTTTCTGGGGTATCTTGGTATTTCCCAGCCCGTGTTGAGCTTGTCTGCCCAGAACGCTCTTCTTAGTGGCTGCTCTTGGCTGTGTAGAGTGGTCTGCTTGTCTATTCAAGGGGGCCAGTTTCCTGCCCCAGGCTCATCTGTCATGCACAGTGTCTATGGTCTGTGGGCACAAAGCCCCAAGTGTGGAGATGCTCAGTCTTCCCAGGCTTGGTGTCAGCAAGCCCTGAATTGGCTGAATAGTGCCGGGGGAGGGCACAGGGAAGGGCCATCCTGGGCTAGATTCCAGGCATTATCTCCTCCTGTATTGTGCTGGCCTGGGGCCCAGGCCTACAGCTGTGTGTTGAGTCCTGGCTTTCATTGCTGTGACAGATTTATTTTTTACTGAAGAATAGGCTGTGGGGTACCACAGAAGTCATCTATGCTCAGGAACTGTAGGCTTGAAAGCTCCAGTGACTTAAAGGCTGATGCTGATGCAGAGCTCCTCAACTGGAACCCAGGCCAGTGCTAGGGCATGTGAACCTGCCTTCTGTACACTGTGCCTTAGGTAGGTAGGTAGATCTCCCTCACTCCCAGCCGTGGCTCCTGCCTATGGGATGAGCCTTGCAGCCGAATTCCCCTCTCTCCTGCTCTCACCCAGACCCAGCCTGGGGCAGCAAGTGGTGCTACCACCTGCCATGGTCTAGTGGTGTTTGACTGCCAGGAGTAACGCTGCACATTAGCCATCTCTGAATAGCTCAAAAAGTGGGACACAAGTTACGTGTTGGGTCCCCTGTCTCCCAGACACACCTTTCAGAGACTTGAGCTCTGTGCATGAAACACTGGAGCCTTTTCTAGGCTGCTTTTCTTGGCCTACTATGCCTTGTCATGTAGGGATGTCAAACTTAGGTGGCAGCTGTTTCTCTTTCTGGAGTCCACTGTCCTTTTTTTTTTTTTTAAGTTGAGAGGTATTTGACTGTAAAAAAAAGCATGGTGGGGAAGGGACAGATGACTCAGTAAGAGTGCTTGTTATGTACGCATGAACCTGAGTTCAAATCCCCAGCTCCCAAGCAAAAAGCCAGGCATGGTCTCACCTGTACCTGAAACCCGAGTGTTGGTAGGAGTGGAGACGGAAGGATTGCCAGGGCTGGCTGTTGATCAGCCTAGCTAAAAACCAGTGAGCTCCGGGGACAGGGGGAGATATCCTGTCTCAGAGAAGCAAGATGGAGAGTTTTGAAGGATAGCTCAAATCCTCCTCTGGCCTCTACATGTTTGCCCATAGTCAAGCACACACCTGAGTGTGGTGCACATGTATGCACACATGTACACACATGTGGATACACACATATACTTGTGCACAGCTAGGATGGGAGGTGGGCAGGCCATCCCAGCCTTCTCCTTCCTCCACATTGACATGCAGGGCCTCCGTCCTGGACTAGCTGTGTAAGGCTGTGTTTATTCCTCATTATATTTTCAGTTACCCGGGCAGGTCCTTAAACCTGTCTAGTCTGTGCCTCCAGGCTAATTTTGGATTTCTTGGGCTGTGTGTGTGTGTGTGTGTAATCCCATGTTTTCACATCTCCATGTTCATTTTTACCTTTGTAGCAGCTGAAGTGTCTTTCCCTCATCTCCCGAGTGACATCCAAATATCTGTTAGTTCCTCTGTGACCCCTACGTCATTACCTCATCTGTCCTTACTCTTAAAAAAAGGAAGAAGAAAAGGAAACTAGCAAATTTGCAAAACCCGGATTGCAAGAGAGCAAAGCCAGGAGTTAACTCCTGGGATGAGTGTCTTCTGGAGGTGAACTTGAGCCCAGCATCTTTAACCCCTTGTGTGTGGTTTCAGAGTGAACCTGCTTGGGCACAGGGGACAGGAGCATCTAGGCTCTCCCCCCTTGACATTCCGCATGCTTTGCGGCTGGCTTCTGTTCCTTCTCTACTGCCATTTTGGTCCCAGTGCCTTCTTTTAGACATCCCTGTAAGGTGACAGGCCATGGATCTGTCTCTGGATGTCCCAGCCACTGAACAGCTTTTCCAGTTTGTCCAGAAAGTGGGAGGCATACAACCGAGTAGTTGCTAATCACGCCGACTCTGAGTTCAAATCCTACTACAAATCCATTTGTGACACTGAGCAAGTTTGTTAGTCTTTTGAAACCTCAGTTTTCTCACTTGTGAAATGGGGTCCTTTGTCAACTTCCTTGTGGAAATGGTTGTGAAGATTAGCTAGGGTCAGGCATGTCACAGGCACTGTGCTTGACATTTGGTGAGGGATCAAAATAGGATTGCTTATTAATATCCTGTGGCAGTGCTCCAGCTTGTCTTAGGAATGTAGGGTCTATGAGTCCTTAAGTAACCACCTGCCACCTTCTCTCTGCAGGGTATCAAAAAACCATTCACTGAGGTAATCCGAGCCAACATTGGGGATGCCCATGCTATGGGCCAGCAGCCAATCACCTTCCTCCGTCAGGTGAGCCAGCCCTCAGCAACAGGCCTCTGGGGGCCCTGAAGTGGAGTGAGGGGAGGGGGACCAGAATTCCTAGGGGATGGGGAAGGGACCAGAACAGCAAGCACCAGCATCCCTCAGGGATGTGCCACAGAAGCAGCAGCCCTTTCAGGTACCTGGTGTCCCTGTTTCTCTCTCTCAGCAATTCCCCTTCCATTGTTATCAAAAATACCTTAACACACTTTGGGGTTGGTCTGGGATAGGACGCTTCCAGAAAGGCTCTTCTTCGTCGTTGTTAGGTCTGGGGTCCTGACAGAAGCGCTTCGGTGAGGGTGTTCAGATATACATGTGGACAGAGAGATGCAAGCACAGTGGGGTGGGGGGAGGTACCCCGGGGTGAAAATATAACCCTAAGGGAGCCCCTGGGTTTGAGTGTTGGATCTGCTGCTGACCGGCTAGTGGCCTTGTGCATGTAGAAATCGTCAGGGTACCTTGGAGAGCAGATGGAGGTCAGCCTCCAGCCCAGCAAAAAGGGGAGGTTATGGCAGCCACAGCCACCTACTCTCATTGCCTCTAGGGTAATGCAGCTCCCTCCCAGGGACTCTAAGTGATGGTGGTGTCAGGCTTTATGTCTGAATATCATTGGCAGAATGTTGCTTGGGCAGGATCAGCAGGCAAGAGATAGGAAAAGCATGGTAGGAAAATACCACTGGGTAGCCTGAACTGAGGTAGGAGACAGAGCCATAGAAAGCTTTTTCCTGTAGAAGAACTGGGCCTGTTTCTGACCAAAATAACAGTCCTATATGTGTAAGGTCCACAGGCTAGGGCAGGTAACAAACTTTGGGAGTAGACAGCTTTGTCCCCTTTTCCCAACCCGTGTCACCACCTTCAGAAGGGGTACAAAGTGGGGCTTCCCTCACTTTGGGGCAGAGGGCTTATTGGAGCCAGAAGACTCCAGCCACAGCCCCTGCAAAACAGGAGGACATGCAGCAGACCCTGGTCTGAGGGATACCCTGCAATCATTGCTGAGTTTCAGAAGACTGGAGATGAGTGTGAGGGTCCAGCATGTGGAACTGGGGGACAAACAGTACCTCTGCCAGAGGAGAGGCAGGAAGAAGGCCAAGGTCCTTGATTGTAAGTAGGAGTGTGGATCTGGTCTTGGGTGGAGAGTAGGTTCCCAAGAGCACTTGCCTTTACAGGCTGTAAAGGACTCATCCCCAAAGCCAACCCAGCCCCGGGGCCACAGTTGTCCTAACTTGTCCTGCATGGTGTCAGCTGCTCGAAGCCATCATCTGTCTCTCTGATCTTCATAATGTCCCTGGGAGAGGGGGAGGCTAGGTTAGTGCTCATTATACAGAGGAGGAAAAGCCAAGAAGCTGGTTTGTCACCTGACTGGTATCAGAGCTGTGACCTGTTCTTCCCTTTAGTAAGCCTGGCGTGGTCCCTCAGCTGCCAGCTTTAAACAGGTGTGCGTGGTTTTACTGGTACCTAGTCACACAAAGCCTTAAGTTAATCCTCTCAGTTTTCACGTGTAGGGTGATTTTGTGTTACAGGGAGGAAAAGCTGTTCCGGCTTTCAGATCTGGGGATTAGTCCAAAGGAAGACCGGGAGGAGAAGGTCTCAGGCTATGTGTCTTCAGGGGTCTTACAACCTTGTTCCTGTCAGCAAGGGTTTGCTTCCCACTGTGGCTTGGCCCCTTGCCTAAGAGACCCTCTCATTCTTATGATCCTGGACGTTTGGGTCCAGTGTTTGTAGATGAGTGGAAGCCAGGGCGGTGGCGAACCCTCATGTTCTACCATGGCTCCTCGTTTGGCTCCCCATTCTTGGGCCAAGCCTTGCTGGTGTTGCCTCTCATCCATCAAATTCTCTCCTGCTGCTGAGAGCCAGCATCTTTCTCTTTGCTACCCTGAGCTCCTTCCGCCCAGCCCTCATGGAGAGGCTGTGACGCAGTGTTTGGAGTTGTTTTCTTCTCACTTTACCTTGCTCCGTGTCCTGTGTGCTTGGGTACCATAGTGTAAACTCAACTGTACCGTCTTTCTGTAGGTGATGGCACTCTGCACCTACCCAAACCTACTAAACAGCCCCAGCTTCCCAGAAGACGCTAAGAAACGAGCGCGGCGGATCCTGCAGGCTTGTGGTGGAAACAGCTTGGGTGAGGCACAGCTTGCAAGGCCCTCGAGGATGTGAAATGAATGTGGGTTCCAATGGGTCTGGGCCTATCAGCAAAGGGCCACTGTTTGTGACTGTGGCGTGTGTGGAGGTGGCTGATGTTCAGAGTGTGCACAGATACATACTCACCTTCCGTGTACTAAGGCAGTGATCGATCATGCCATCTTTTGGTGAGTCAGGTACTTAAGTATAAGTACCTCCATCCTTCGGAATTCAGGCTTGTTTAGGCCAGCAAAGGTTTAGTTCAGTGACCACCCTTAGCATCAGGAGGCTAAATAGAATGTCAGTTCCCAGTGTTGCTCAAGTTTCTTGTGTCTGTGGCATTGTCTGAGAAATGGCTACTGTTTGCTGAGGACTGGAAGCATCAGGACTCTCTCTGTCTTTTTCTCCAGTTTAATTGTTCCCATTACCCCTCCACTCTGCTGTTTTCCTTCCACCCTGCCTCTGTTCCTCCTGGTAGAAAGCCCGGGCCTAGGGCCAGCGGTTTGCCTCCTGATAGAGCACCAGGTACCTCAGGCTCTATGGAAGAGAGTCCTGGGACTTGACCCCCTGTGGATGTGAAAATGGTATTTTTCCTCCCTACCCTGCTTGAAATCCAACTCTTGGCCTCTAGCTCTTTGTTGTCATCTCATTTTCTTTCCTGTTTATCTCCTCTGCTCTTTCCCCAGTGCCTGTACAGCTTTCTTAAAGCTTTCTTAGGATGTGTGCCCTGATATTCTGAGGTCCAGAGCCAAGAGTGAGACAGATATTTTTTTCTGAATTGCTTCGTCAGCCCTTTGGTCTCTGCCTCCCTCCATGTTCCCTCCCCACTTTTCTGCTCTGTCCCTTGCTGTGGGCTCTGTGCTTATGTGCTGGCCGTGGTGACTCCATCAGCGCTCTTGGTTTGGGCACGGTGGTATCTCTGTTAGGAAAGGGCCGGTGTCCCCTGCTTCCCTGCCTGACAGCCTGAGCTCTAGACCATAGGCTGGCAGGGAGCAGCGTGTGTGGCAGGGCATTTCTTCCCCTGTACCCTCCACCCAGCACAGAGGACGAATGTGTTTCTCAGAGTAGCCCTGAGATTTCCAGAAGTTCTGGGGAGGCAGGGGGAGGGAGCTGGCTTTATGTGTATCTACTGTGAGTAGAGAGGGAATGGCCTTTGACCTTTGTCCTGCCCACTAAATCTCATCTATTGATTTTTGTCCCTCTTTGTCAGCTAGAGCTAGGGGGTAGGTGAGAGGCCGTGCCTATAGAAGGGCGATCTAGGGGTGTCATAGCAGACCAGTAAACCATAAGGATTTTGTGGTCTACCGGGCCCTGTCCCAGGAACGTGTGAGTGTGGATGAGGGCAGTGCATTCTGAGCCTTCTTCTCATCTTTAAACGAGGATGTGTTTTCTCTCTACCTCCTGCCCTTGTAAGAAAGGCTAGTGTGTCTGCTAGCACTTCATGTTAGGTGACAGTACAACCAGGCCCTGCCCACTGCAAGGAACATCCCTCTTAAACATGGATGCTGAGGTCTCACTGTCTGAGCCTCAGGCCACCCAAAGTGTTTCCCACCATAGGAGGAACAGGAAGTGGAATGTGTCTGTGTTCTCTGGAAGCATGCTGACCTAAGTGCCAATTATTGAATATGTATATGGAGGGTTTTTAATTTTTTTGTTTTTGTTTTTGTTTTTCGAGACAGGGTTACTCTGTATAGCCCTGGCTGTCCTGGAACTCACTTTGTAGACCAGGCTGGCCTCGAACTCAGAAATCCGCCTGCCTCTGCCTCCCGAGTGCTGGGATTAAAGGCGTGCGCCACCACCACCCAGCGGGCTTTTAAATTTTTAAACATTTTAATTTAATTTTATTTTATGTATATGGTCATTTTGCCTGCATATATGTCTGTAGCAATGAGAACACTGGATCCCTTGGAACTGGGAGTTACAAACAGTTGTGAGCCACCATGTGGGTGTTGGGAGTCGAACCCAGGTCCTCTGGAAGAGCAGTCAGTGTTCTTAACTGCTGAGCCATCTCTCCAGTTCATTTATAAATTTTTTAAAAATTTTATGTATGTGTTTTTGACTGCTTTATCTATGTGTGCCCCAGCTGTGTGCAGTGCCCACTGAATTAGAAGATAATGTCAAATCCTCCTGAAACTGGAGTTACAGGAGGCAGTAAGCCACAACTGTGCAGAGGCTGAATCTGGGACCTCCGCAAGGACAGCAGGTCCTCTTAACTGCTGAGCTGTCTTAAAGTTCACCCATGCTTTCCTCATGACCTTTAAGATTGTTTTTCCTTAGCCAGGCATGGTGACTTGCCCTTTAACTCCAGCAGTCAGGGGGCAGAGGCAGGCAGATCTGGTGAATTTGAGTCCAGCCAGAGCTACATAGAGACCCTCTCTTTAAAAAAAAAAAAAAAAAAGTCTCTTACTAATGCTTTCTTTATTGTCCATCTGACAAGCAATTCAGTCCTTATGTTGTGTCCTGGATACGAAATATCCAGGTGGAGCTGTGGGAGTTGTCTTACCCCACTCCAGACACAGCTTAGAGCAGGCGCTCTTCCCCACACTGAGGGACACAAGTGGCTGAGAGGAATGGCGCCTCTGTGCTCATGGAGTGTCCTCCCACTTTTGAGAGAAGCAAACAGTAACAATAATCGGGCTGGAGAGAAGGTGCAGCCGTTAGGAGCGTGTCTTGCTTTCCAGAGGACTGGAGTTGAGTTCCCAGCACCCACGTTAGACTGCTCACAACTGCCTTTAACTCCTGCCCCTGGAGGGTGTCTAGAGCTTCTGGCTTCTGCAGGCGCTTCCACTCTCGTGCATACACCCACACACATATACTTACACACGTAATTCTTTTAAAAGTGACTCTGAAGGATTTTATATGTGTGTGTCGTTTGGAGCTTTCATGACTTACCGAATAAGAGGCAGAGAGCTAGAGGAGTACGTACAGAGAGATGAAGAGAACAGACTCCAGTCTGCTTGGTGTGATGGAGCACACCTTTAATCTCAGTGCTCAGAAGGCAGAGGCAGACAGATCTGAGTTTGAACTCAGCCAGGTCTATATAGCGAGTTCCAGGCCAGCCAGGGCGATATACAGAGACCCTGTCTCACAAAACCTGACAATAACGAGCAAAGGTTGACAGCCAAGCTCGAGAGGGGGTGAGTGCAAGAGAGCTTGCAGATGCCCACCACAGAGGGGGCACAGCATGGGCTTCAGGACTGGGTGTGAGCCAACAAAAGGTGGGGCTGGGCTATTTAGGGTGGCTAGGGAACTTGGTACTTTAGAAACCAAGGCTCAATATATAGAAGATGCTCAGTAAACCCTGGGTGGGAGGATGTGTGGGTGGATGGATGAGCCCAAATAAGTAGGTAAGCATCTCGCCATAGCCCAGAGGAGTAAGAAAGAGGCCCCACCTTAGTGTTCACCGCCATCTTTATCCACAATTAACTACATGGATATCACACTTACTCTATTGAACATCTTGCCTCTAATCCACATCTTGCTTGTCGTCTCACAGGATCTTACAGTGCTAGCCAGGGCGTTAACTGTATCCGTGAAGATGTGGCAGCCTTTATCACCAGGAGAGATGGTGTGCCTGCAGACCCAGACAACATTTACCTGACTACTGGAGCTAGCGACGGTATTTCTGTATGTGCAAAAGTGGCCTTGCTTGTTTGTTTGTTTTTCATGACAGAGTTTCTCTACGTAGTCCTGGAACTCTCTTTGTAGACCAGGCTGGTCTCAAACTCACAGAGGGCTGGGACTAAAGGCATGAGCCACCATACCTGACGATGGCCCATTCGTATACCCAGTGTTCACTTAGGCGATGAATAACCTGGCAAGTTAGGGCCAAGTGCTAGGCAGGCAGGATATAGGCTTGGTAGATAGAGCAGGCCACCCTCTGGTACTCCTGTCCCAGTAGCTTCTAGTCCCTGATAGTTTGCATGACCCTGGCTACAACTGTAGCATCAGTTTCTTTCAGAGGCTCTGCCAGCAGGTCCTGCTGCCGGGGAGCTATAGGATCCCTGTGTTTGCTCGCTGGCCTCTCTGTTGCTCAGCACATGCTGTGTTCTTCCTTTGCTGCTCGGTCTCTGCTAACAAGCCAATGTCATGATGGACTAGCATTAACACACGTACATAAAGGTCACCCCCCCACCCCCCGAGTGTTCAGTTTCTGTTCTGTAGTGAAAAGGACATATACTATAACAGCAGCAGGAGCTATAAAGGCCCTCTGAAAAAGACCAAAAGATGCAGCAATGTATGGGGGGGGGGCAGGGGAGGAAGTGCTTTCTAAGCCAAAGATCAGTGGATGCAAAGATCTTGATCTGGAAAGAGGCCCAGTGTTTTAGAAATGAATCTCAGGTAGGTGAGCTCACACAGTGGGGGATAGTTACCCAAAAAAAGGGCCAGGGAAGCAAGTCCTGGCTAAGTTCTGTAGGGTCCTAGAAGCTACGCTCAGGATTTAAATCAGAACATTAGCACTTCAGTAAAGGAAGGGAGTCCACACGATTTAATCAACATGCAGCTCAACTTTGGCCTGGCCAGAAAGAGCCAAGTAACAGTAACTGATGGAGCGCTTAGGAGATGAGGAGTCGATCAGCAGCAACGTGGGCCACGTGGAGTAGAATCAGTGGTTCTGTGGCCGAAGAGTCTACTGTGGCGTGGGGCACGTGGACTAGACTCAGTGGTTCCGTGGCTGAAAACTCTTCTGTGGTGAGGACGTGTGGACAAGAAACAGTGGCTGTGTGGCTGAAGAGTCTGCTGTGGCTTTGGTGAGGTGGGCTAGAAACAGTGGTTACATGGCTGAAGTCTGAAAGTGTAGGCTTGTGGAGGGTTTTTATTTGGTGGCTGGTTCTGTTTATCCCTCAATGCTGAGGATCAAACCTGGTTCTTAGGATGGGGCAAGCAAGCGCTTCGCTTACTTAGCTGCGCACCCCCATTCACTTTTGGCATATTTCTCTTCGGCTCTAGCCCTCTGCTAAGCACCATTAACTTGTGCATTCTTCCTATGAGCTGAGCAGTGGTTGCTATTATCTTTTCGATCTTATAGGGGCTCTTTGTCTCCTCACAGGCTCTTGTTTTGGAGTTGAGTGTGTGTTTCCCAGAGCCTTGCAAGTAGATAATGCATTAGTCTCCTACTCAAGCCCATGAGGAAGTAGGCCCCGAGACAGTAATTGTGCATCATACCGTCCAGTCTGGCGGGAGTCTCGCAGCACGGAACTGAACCTCAGAGGAACCCTTTGCACATGGAAAATGGAAGCTCTCCCAGCAGACGGTTTTAGCTTGCTGACTCCGAGAACCATTGCCATTTTCACCAACACCTCACACAACCCCACGGTTTCTTTTTTTTTTTTTTTTTTTCTAGAGTTGAGGACTGAACCCAGGGTCTTGCGCTTGCTAGGCAAGCACTGAGCTAAATCCCCAACCCCAACCCCAATCTTAAAGAAGAAATTGTTTTCTTCTTTAAGATTTATTTATTTTATGTATATGAGTACACTGTAGCTGTTTTCAGACCCACCAGAAGAGGGCATCAGATCCCGTTACAGATGGTTATGAGCTACCATGTGGTTGCTGGGAATTGAACTCAGGGCCTCTGGAAGAGCAGTCAGTGCTCTTAACCACGGAGCCATCTCTCCAGCCCCTATGGTTTATTTTCTTAAGAAATATATAAATATGTACCCCACTTTGCTTAAAAATGGGTGGAAGTACCTATCACCAGGTAGCTGGTGGCACCATTTCACCAGTCTCTTATGTAGGAGTCTTAGGTGTGGGCCAACTGATGATTATATTGGTAAAGTTGAGTTTAAATGAGAATACCAGGGTGAGGTCTAAATAATTCTAGGGCAGGACCAGCTTGGAAACCATTTTAGAAAGTGTTTGCTTGTTTGGGTGTTTTGAGACACGATCTCACAATGTAGCCCAGGCTGGCCTCAAACTCATTATGGTCCTGCCTCAGCTACCCAAGCCCTGGGATTATGCATGTATTACTGCATACCTGTCACGTGTCCAGTCCTTACTACATGCCATGTATTATATCAAGAACTTTAAGACAGTCTGTGTTCTGTACTGCCCACAGCACCCCTCATGTTACAGTTAAGGAAACAGAATCAGGGAGCTGCAGCAACCTTGATAGGCTTGCACTCGAGGCCGCAGCTAGACAGCCAGGGCTGCATCTCATCTGGCTTGTCTGCCCATTGCCTCTTGAAGGATGAGAGAAGCAGCAGGAACCCTATAGATTAACTGTGGGTCTCAACCTCTTTGGGGAATGTTGACTGACCCTTTCACAGAGGTCACGTAAGACCACTAGAAAACAGATATTTACATACGATTCATAACAGCAAGATTACAGTTCTGAAGTAGCAATAAAAATAACTGTAGGTTGAGGTCACCACAAGATGAGGAATTACATTAAAGGGTTGTAGCATTTGGAAGGTTGAGAACTGCTGCTGTAGATGTTGCTTGTTGTTGCAGACAATCCTGAAGCTCCTGGTGTCCGGTGGTGGCAAGTCACGGACCGGCGTGATGATTCCCATCCCCCAGTATCCCTTGTACTCCGCGGTCATCTCCGAGCTTGATGCGGTTCAGGTCAACTACTATCTGGATGAGGAGAACTGCTGGGCTTTGAATGTGGACGAGCTCCGGCGGGCATTGCGGCAAGCCAAAGACCACTGTGACCCTAAAGTTCTCTGCATTATCAACCCCGGAAACCCCACAGGTCTGTACTTGACTCTCTGGCCACATTCTTAGGGGCTTGGAGCGGCTGGTGTGCCAGACACTTGACTACTCAAAAATTAAGTTACGCAAAGTTTTCTCTGTTCCAGTTTCCCAGTTCTCTCCAGATTTGCTAACAGCTGTGAGCCTCGCCCCAGGCCACCTTAGGAGATGAGAGGCTGGTATCTTTTTTTTTCAGTTTTTGTTTTGAGCAGGGTTTTATTCCTGACAGGACCTATTCTTTTTCCTATTTTACATCCAATTGTAAAGACTCATCTCCTTGAGGTTATTCACACAATCACCACTCAGTCTAAGGTTGTTTTATGCTAAGTTCCTCTTGTTTCTCAGCTGGATTCAGAATTTTGGTATATGAAGTTTGGCTTTTCCTTTCAGAAGAAAATTCAATATTAAAAAAAAAAGAGCAAACAACAAAAAAGCCTGTTTCTAGACATTGAGAAGCACTCAAATTTTGTATATTTTTCTTTAAAAAGAAAAAAAAAGTAGCCATCGCTGCTCGTTGTGACTCCCGAGCTGCTGGCTCGTGTGTCTCCAGGGCTCTTTGGATCAGAGAGCAAGAACTCCTTTCTCCTTTGTTGAGCTAAATTGAATTGAGGCCAGACTACATTAGAGTTGATTGTGGAATCTGCTGCTCTGAGATGTGAAATGATGCTGCAGTCTGCTGAAAACAAGCACTTTAATTCCTGCGTGCAGGCAGAGGTGCAACTGGTGCAAACACTGGTGTGTGTGCTCCCGTGCCTTGGTAGGGGAATGGAGTTCTACCCACGATGCACTTCAGGGAAATGACAGAGTTGTATTCTCAATTGTGCTGTCGGCCAGCATCACAAAGTGAGCTTTGAGAACCTCTCAGACCAGTCCAGACAGCTGAGGAGAGCTACTTCTTTAGGACTGTGGTTCCTAAACTTTTAAAGCTTGTTAAAGTGAAAAATGTAGGCTGTGCTCACTGACACTTTAATGACTGGGCTAGGGCTGGAGAATTGGCAGGTCTACTCAGTCCAAGATGACACTTGTGCTGATCCCAGGGCCACACTTGGAACAGCAAGTCTGGCAGCATTTGTATGCTGAGTCGGCTGTTGAGTCAGTACTTTTTTGTTTGTGTCTTTGGAGACTGCGTTCCTGTCTGGTCTCATACTTGCTCTGTCATCTGGGCAGGCCTCAGACTCAGAGCAGCCCTTCTCCAAGCTCTGAGTGCTGGGAGTACAGGTGAATGCCTCTGGCTTGTCTTTTAAGTCAGGATTTTTTACTCAGGCATTTATCGACTGTATATTTCTATAAGTACTATTCTCTCTCTCTCTCTTTCTCTCTCTCTCTCAGACTAGGTCTTACTATGTAGCTCTGACTGTCCTGGAACTTACTATGCAGACCAGGCTGGCCTTGAACTCACAGACATCTGCTTCACTGTCTCCCAAGTGCTGGAACTAAAGTCATGCATCACCATGTCTGGCCTCATAAGTCATCCTTATGAGATTAACTTTTGAGTGGGCACCATCTTTCCTTGCTTTCTGGGGTCTTAATGCATGGAAATCAGTCAGCTGCTAAAAGTGGGTGGGTGATAGGAAATGGAAACTTTCCAACCACATACCATAGCCAGCTTGGTTAAAAGATGTCAAAAAGACTTGAGATGTTAAGCCAGGGTGCTTCTGGTTTCAAGATGAAAATCCAACTCAAAACTGAAAGACTGTATGGTGGAGCTGTGGAGTCCGGGCATAAAGCAGTAACCTGAATCAACGTTATTGTGTTTGCTTCTCAGCTCCACTGTCCTCTGAGTTGGGTTCCTTCTTAGAATTTGTCCTTTGAGGGCCTCAGCAACTCCAGCCATTGCCCATCAGATGAAACCTTAGAACACATCTTCTGTGATCTCACTGAGAGCCGCAGCCCAGGAACTCACTGACTCTGGGCTAAGGACTCTGATAAGACAGCTCTTTTACTTATTCACTTAGAAGCCCTCCTTAGGCTGGCCTCGAACTTGCAACCCTCCTGCTTCAGCATAGCAAGTGCTTGTGTTAGAGGTGTTTGTCATTATACCTGGAGTTGGGCCAGGGCTATTCCTCTTATCTCCTGCTGGGGTGTCCTCATAGGACATCTGTGGTGTGTTACAGAAGAGAGGAAGTGTAATCACAGATGTTTCTGTCAGTTTATAGGGAATTTCTTTTGCCCATCTTCTGGTTTGGCCCTTAGATACTTCTTTCCAGCTTTTTGGACCTGTATCAAAGCTGTGTCTTATGTCTCCTCAAACAGGGTATAACCTGACCCCTGTAAAGCCATACATGACTTTCTCTTATTCTCTCAACTGTTCATGTTTGTCTCTTTGGTGTCTTCATGTGCAGTGATTGCTGAGTCCCAAGCCCTGGGTAAGCATAAACTTGTCTTTATTTTCAAGTGTGGGTTGTGTGTAGCAGTGGAATTTTTGTATCTTTCCCATCCCTTTTCCTCTACCAGTCTGAAGCCTTTTCAAGACTCTGGCCCTTCAGTTCCTCTTTGTGTTCCCCTTTGCATTTTGTGAACATGTTTTGGTATATTCTAGTGCTCACATCTCTGCTTGTATTCCATTCGGATATAGTTAGGAGATCACGAGACCCTACTAAGGGTTTGCAGGCTGTGTCTACCCACAAACTGGCCTGCCCCTGTCTGCAGGAGTAGTGCTGGTTCCATATAGAAATCATTCTGTAGATAAATATATATATACATTTTTTTCTTTTTAACCAAAAGGTAACATTCTCCATGCTTTTCTCCATTATGTCTACACATGCAGAAATTATACACATGAATATGTGTATAGATCTATATTTGTGCATATATGTGTAACATACATATATGCTGTACACACAATAAAGAAATCAGCAAGCCCAACTGAGCACGCCAGAACTTCCTGGTGTTTCACTCAAAGCCAGAGGAAAACACAGGGGGAAAGTTCTACTCCCACCTTCTTACCCTTTGCTCTCTGTCTTAGTGGTGTGTCTGCAGGCTGCTGACTTAGTGTCTTGCTGTTTGAAGCCATTCTCTGACATGGGTAGTGGGTGTGTCTTCCCTGTGGTGTTGAGGCACGTCCTGAGGAAGCCAAGAACAGCAGTGTGTTCTCTCAGTGTGCAGAAGCAGCTGGCCGGAGGCACCAGCCTGGCTCATTCATTCGGTGTTCTGCAAGCACTGATTTGAGCACTCAGGGTAGATGATGAGCTAGGATTAGCTTGTCACTTCCTTGTGGGCGTGTGCATCTGCCTTTCTCGGAAGACACCCACAGCTTTTCTTCGGTAACTCCAGTTCAGTTACCATCTCAACCAGTCCAGTTTGCTTCATTGCTTGCTGCTGGCGTCGTCTAGGAGCGTTAGGGACCTAATGAACTCCACTCGGTCAGTTTTAGTTCCTGCTTACTGTGACACTCCCATGCCTTCCTGTCCTCCAGAGAAGACACACATCCTGCACACATGTGCACATCCCAGCCAGATGTGAAAGGCCATTCCTTCCCCGTGTCTGACTTCATTGCGTTGGACAGGAGTGGAGCCTGTAGCCACGACTGGAGCTTGGCTTTGCTGCCTTGCCCAGCAAGTAGGAGGGTGGTCTCTTGGGATCTTCAGGGAACTTAGGACACCCAAGTGATTTGGGTGGGAGTATTATTTGGGGACAACTTACATAGCATTACAACCTACATTTTGGTTTTCTTGGGGATTTTGTAGGCCAGGTACAAAGCAGAAAGTGCATAGAAGATGTGATTCACTTTGCCTGGGAAGAGAAGCTTTTTCTCCTGGCTGATGAGGTAAGAGCAGTCCCAGAGATTGGTGGGGTACATTCAGAGAGGGAGGGGGTGAGCCCTCTTGTATAGGGGAGAATTATTATTATTCAGGTCTGATGGTTCGATAGCCATAGAGAACGTTCTAGGCAGAATGATTCTGGGCAAGCAAAGGTGAGGATGTTCATTCTTATCCTGTGAACTTGGGACATAAATTATCTCTCTGTTGGTTCGGACTCTAGTTGTATTGTACACACACACACACACACTTCTCTGTATATATGGGAGACTGAGAATTCACTGGGTGACCCAGGCCACCCTAGAACTTACTGTATAGCTTAGGCTGGCTTTAGATTCCCAGCAATCCTCCTGCTTTAGTCTCACAGTGTTGAGACTACAGAATTTTAACAGATTACTTTAAACTTGGAAGAGGAGGAGGAGGAAGAGGAGGAGATGATGATGATGATGATGATATATATGGTTGGAGCCTGGACTCAAACTGTGTCTTCCAGATCCTTCTCCTTTCATCTCTGTATGTTGACTGTCTTCCTAGCCTTGAAAGCAGCTTTTCATCGTTGTAATTCCAGCAAGTTTACACCTGATTGGTTCAACTTGAGCCATAATTATTGGGCCAACCACTGTAGCCTGGGGTTGCAATATGCAAATTGGCCAGGCCCAGGCCAGGTGCAAGTTCTCTGCCCTTCCCAAACTTCCACCTGGAAAGCCAGGGAGGCCTCCCTGAGGAAATGCAGGGGCTCCTACCTAAGAGGGGTGTGTGGGTGTAGCTGCCCTGTAGGGAAGAGGCTGAAGCCACTCCTAAGGCACAGCTCCCTGCCTCTTGGTGGTCCCTGTCTTCCTTCTCATTTACTCTCCAGCAGTTTGTGAGCCTGGGAGGATGTCAGGTCTGTAACTGTAACCTCTCGAATGCCGATCACGAGGCCTGGGCTTCCCATTCTTTGTGTGATTTGGAGGAAACTGAGAGTCCATCGTAGCCATTGACACTTTCCCTTCATTTCAGCATGTTTACCGTCTCCTTTCTCTTTAAGCACCCTGCTCCGTTACTACATTTAATTTGCCATAAGTAATTATCGATCTAAAAACCTTACTTTCTAAAGATAAAGAAAGAGGCATCAGTGAGACCTGGGGATTCCTTCTGGAAGTGTGCTGACTGGGAGGAGGGCAGGCCTCTGACTGCCCCACTGACGCAGCCAGCCAGCTTCCCTGAGTGTGGAATAGGCGGGGTGGCTGTGAGTGCTAGATCCAGAGACAGGGAAGTGCGGGGGTGTGCTCTGGCAAAAAGAGCAGAGACAAACCTGGCAAGTGGCGTAAAGGACATCCCACAGAGTTCACCCCAGAACAGAGGGCAGGGGACAGGAAGCTGCTCCCACTAATAGAAGAATGAACAACGCTTTAGGAGAACATTTGCTGGGGAGGATGGAAGTCCCTGGTGTCACCACTGGCCTGATGCATCAGACAGGCAGGCTGGAAATGGGTAAATGTAGAAGTCAGGGGAGCTCCTGGGCTGTCTTAGGATCCAGTCTGAGGCTTGTTCTGGAATGTTCCTTCAGGCACCTTCTGACTTATGTGTGGAAATAGCATTGGAAGTGGGGCTGACTGGCTTGTTCAAAGCTGGACTTTGTGGCCTTCCCCTGACAACAGGTTAACTCTGTACCTACACACCTCTCCTGGGTGTAGACCGTTGGCTACTCTGAGCCACAGCCTTCCAGAAGGACTCATGGCGACTGTCATGTTTCCCCTGCAGGTGTACCAGGACAACGTGTACTCTCCAGACTGCAGGTTCCACTCCTTTAAGAAAGTGCTTTACCAGATGGGGCACGAGTACTCCAGCAACGTGGAGCTCGCCTCCTTCCACTCCACCTCCAAGGGCTACATGGGCGAGTATGTCTGCCGCTTCTCCTCACTGCCACGGGGCGGGTCTGTGGTCCCAGTGCTTGCACTCTCCTTTCTGCTTGCTGCTCTACTTGTGGTCCACCCACATGGTTAGTAAGCAGCCTTCATCACTTGCCGCTGGTGTAAGAATCAGGAGACAGACTCTCTGGCAAATCTAGTGGTATAAGAGCCATCCCTGTACAGAGGCTCCAGGGAAATGCAGCCAGGCTCAAAAGAAACCAGACTGTGGATAAGTGATGGGAATGAAAACAGGTCCCGTAGCAGCTCTGAGTCTGGAATCTTCTGCTCTAACATTGCCTGAAGTCTGAAGGTCCATGAAGGGAGGAGTTAGATGGATAGGTACCAAGCTCAGTGTGCAAGGCTGCCTTAGCACTGGGGTGGTTATAAGACCGATATTTGGGGCCCATATTTGTGACTAGTGTTTACTGAGCACTTACCCTGAGATCGCAGCACTGAGGACTCTGCCGTCACAAAGCCAGTGTGTTACCAAGGAGTGAAGAACAAGGCAGAGAGGAAAGCTATGCAGCCGGTGGAGAACTGAGGTCAGAGCAGAGGTAGGACTGCCAGGAGGTGGGACTGGAGTACAAAGGGAGACATTTGGGAGAACATTCTAGGTCGAAAAAATAGCATATGAAGCCTGAAGAAATGTTCCGGTAGCGGGGTGTGGTGGCGCACGCCGTTAATCCCAGCACTCGGGAGGCAGAGGCAGGCAGATTTCTGAGTTCAAGGCCAGCCTGGTCTACAGAGTGAGTGCCAGGACAGCCAGGGCTACGCAGAGAAACCCTGTCTCGAGAAAAAACAAAACAAAACAAAAAACCAACAAAGAAAGAAATGTTTTGGTTAGGTCAAGGGAGCCACCTCCTTTCATTGTTTTTGGCTTAATTTGATGTAGATTAAGTGTATATGAGTTAGGTTTCAGGGAAAGCAGCTCTAACAGAATAGCCCAAAAGTATAGAGGTTCAGAAAGGGTGACAGTGTATTTATTTATTTATTTTATTTTTGGACATAGTGGTTCAGAGGTCCCAGGAAGGCAGAGCTGGCTCCTTGAGGTGGTTTAAGAATGGTGGCTTATGAGTCTGCTTCTTCAACATGTAGTAGCCGCCCGTCAGACAAGAAGGGAGAAGAGGAAAGAGAGTTCTTGCTTCTCCCTGTAAGAGAGTGACTTGTAGTGACCTGTTCACCTAACACTGGCCAGAACTCAGCCACAGCTGCCTGCTGGGCATGGAGGGTGTGGCGTTAGAGGTCTGGTGTCCGACCTGCGTTTATGAGGGCTTCCTCTAACTGGCGGGTCTGCTCCTCCCTCTCGTCTCTCCAGGTGTGGCTACCGAGGGGGCTACATGGAGGTGATCAATTTGCACCCCGAGATCAAAGGCCAGCTGGTGAAGCTACTCTCTGTTCGCCTCTGTCCACCAGTGTCGGGACAGGCCGCCATGGACATTGTTGTGAATCCACCGGAACCAGGAGAGGAGTCCTTTGAGCAATTCAGCAGGGTAAGTCAGCCTGACCTCTGTCCATCGCTGCTATTGCCAGGGTCACAGTAAGTGAGCAGCCACCACTCCATGTGGCCCTGCATCTGATGGTGTGTCTGGGTGTGTCCACCCGTGGCCATCTTTCAAGGGGGCACCCTGATGTCTCTTGGTTGTTGAACCACTCTCATGAGTTAAGTCTAAAGATGTAACAGAGATGCAACAGTTTGGAAGTGGGAAGACTTCCTGTGTGAGTGAATAGACTTTTCTTTCTCACTGTGAGCGTCGTAAAAGTCAGTTCCCAGTTGTGCCCCCCCACCCCCTTTGGAGAGGAGTGTGTAGGGGGAGGTTGGCTTGTTTTTTTTTTTTTTTTATTTTGGACACAGGGTTTTGCAGCCAAACTATTTTTTAATTCAAGATCCCCCTGCTTCAGCCTCCTAAAGGCTAGGATTATAGGCCTACCTACAGCGCTCCCTCCTCCTCGACGGGACTCCCTCCTCCTCTTTTTTTGTAGTAAAATACAAACAACTAAACTTTGTTCTCGTTTTAAATTAATATACACTTCTAATATACACTTCTAATATACACTTCTATCCTGCTGTAGTGAATACCTTTAATCCCAGCACTCAAGAGGCAGAGGCAGGAGAACGTCTGAGTTCGAGGCCAGCCTGGTTTATATAGTAAGTTCTGTGACATCCAGAGCTATTCAGAAAGACCCTGTCTAAACAGACAGATGGACAGACAGACAGTTCACCAGAAGAGGGCATCAGATCCCATTACAGATGGTTGTGAGCCACCATGTGGTTGCTGGGAATTGAACTCAGGACCTCTGGAAGAGCAGTCAGTGCTCTTAACTGCTGAGCCATCTCCAGCCCCAGACAGGCAGCTCTGTTTCATTAAGGAAAGCCACTCAGATGGTTGTGCAGCGCTCTCTCGTCCCATCCATCTCAAGAACCTTTATCCCCACTTGACACATGAGACCTAGTAAACACACAGTTCTCCACTCTCCCCACTTGACACATGAGACCTAGTAAACACACAGTTCTCCACTCTCCCATTCCCCGGTTCTTGGCAGCCAGCATTCTACTCTGTCCCCATGAATTCCCCTAAGACATATATGTATAGATGGAATTACACAATGTGTGTTCTTGTGTGACTGGCATAGTCCACTCGGCACAGTGTCCTCCAGGTTATCCCTGTGGAGGCCTGCCCAGAACAGCAGAGGTCTCTTTGGGATTGAAGGCTGGGTCGTATGTCACTGTGTGGCCGCACCATGCTTTGTTTATCTTCTCATCCTCAGCTCTCATCTTAGTATCCCTCCTGTACAGCAGAACTTGCAGGAATTCTGATTGATTCTGTTCCAGCTTTGGATGCTTGTCCAGCTCTGGGACTGTTGCTGACTCTGCTCTGCCTGAGTCTCCATCCGTGTACACCTCACTGATGGAGAATACAAAGGGATAATCCCTAGATGACATGATGGGGCTGGTCCCCAGGGACACTTGTGACTCTCAGAGAAGTGTTTCTAGGGTATTCTATCCAGGTCCAGGGCCATTCAGACTGATGGATGAAAAAAAAAATCTATGTAGAAAGATCGGTTCATGTGTCTATGCCTACCTTCTTCCCCTAGCCATGTACAGTGTTTGTTACATGCAGCTCATTTTCTGTCAGTCGGTTCATATAGCCTTGTCTAGAATCACTGATACCTGTGCTTTCTGTCATCATTAGGAAAAAGAATTCGTCCTTGGTAATCTGGCCAAAAAAGCAAAGCTGACAGAAGATCTGTTTAACCAAGTCCCAGGGATTCAGTGCAACCCCTTGCAAGGAGCTATGTATGCGTTCCCTCGGATTCTCATCCCTGCCAAGGCCGTGGAGGCAGCTCAGGTCAGAGCGGAGGGCTGGCTGGCTTCCTGGATTCACTTGATCTGTCTCTGACATGGTTGGCTTTTTGCTTTGGTGAGCCATGGTGCTGACCTTAGGAGTTCTGGACTCTGTGTCCTCCTGGACAAACGCAGTTTGCCATGCAATAGCTTCCTAGGAGTCCCGCCTGCAGCTGAGTATGGTGGTAATAGAACAAGTAAGAGGCTAACCCCAAGGGAGAGTCCAGGTTGGGCCTCCACGGTGTACTCTCGGGATGGAGGCATAGCTTAGCTGTTAAGACACTTGCTGCTTGCAGATGATGAGCCTGGCCTTCAGCACCTACATGGTTTCACTCACAGCCTTCACAACTCCAGCTCTAGGGGAGCCACGCCCTCATCCTATTTCCAAAGACACCAGGCATGCATGTAGTACACAGGCATACGAGCAGGCGAGACACTCATACACATGAAATAAATACATCTAAAAACCATTGAAACAGCAAGACATACTGACTCTGAAGGGCAGGACCCAAGAAGAGAGTGTGATACTGGAGTTGGAGAAGCAATGAGAGTCCTCACCTCCCCCAGCCATTGCCTCCTGCAGCAGTGACTCCTAAGCCTGAGTGTTCACGATAGAAGCCTTGGGTTTGGCTTACTGAGTCTTCAATGGAGCTGAGAGCCTGCTCTTCCAAGTCCTTGTATGCTATTGCAGACCACGCTCTGAAGCTCAAGGGAAAGTAATGTGTGTATCCCTGGAGTGCCTGAGCACCTTGTTGGACACTGGGCATCCAGGCCCACCCCAGACCAGACTCTGTCTGCCAGAGCCCGAGACTCCCCGAGAAATTGTATAACCCACACTGTTTGATGTTGGTTTCATTGCTGTGACCAAACACCTGACAAGGTAGAAAGTCAGAGAAAAGAGATGTCTTTGGCTCCCTAGGTTATGGTTATGGCCCTCTGGTGGGAAGGCATGAGTCACGTGATGATGAGGCAGAAGCACACGGCTCCTTGCTCATCTCTGGGTGAGGATGCAGAAGCAGAGGAAGGGGAAGTCATTGCAGGTTTTCTTTCTCCTAACCCAACCGATGGGCACATCCTCCACATTTCCTCTGCAAATGCTTTTAGGCATGTGTTCAGAAGTGTGCTCCCTAATGCCCAAGGCTTTTCTAATCCAATCGGCTTTCATAGCCTTCCTCAGCACTGTCAGCGGTGGCTCCCAGGTGTATCTCCTGCAAGGCCCTGCTGGATTTAGATCCCAGGGCGCCGCTTTCAGGTCATTTGTGTGACTTGGCACATAGATAGACATCTGCAGCCAGTGCCTGTTGAACAGTTGCTGGGATGGGGATGGGAATGCTGGAACCCTTGAATGCAGATCAGGGGTGTCACAGCCCCTGCCTGGCCAACAGTAGCTTCAGATGTCTGAGTCCCAGAACCAGCTTCCTGGCTGTGACCTGAATCCTGCCTTACTTTGCCATCAGGAAAGGGAGAAGGAGGGGTCTGCCACAGAAAAGAGGCACTGACACTGCATTTTGGTTCTATCTGGCTTTGAGCCCTTCACGCCAAGTGGGGTCTTTATATTTATAGCCCAGGTGAGACCCCACTGTGTAGCTCAGGCTAGCCCTGAATTCAAGGCATGTTTTTTGTTTAAACTTCTCAAGGGCTATGATTATAGGTGTAAACCCAAACCAGCTCGGTTTGGGTTTGGGTTTTTAATGTGTGCAGGTCTCGTGTACAGCCAGGCATGACTCTCAAGTTCTGTCCTCTTTCCACAGTCCCATAAAATGGCTCCAGACATGTTCTACTGCATGAAGCTCCTGGAGGAGACTGGCATCTGTGTCGTGCCTGGCAGTGGCTTTGGGCAGCGAGAAGGCACTTACCACTTCAGGTGTGACACTTTCTTTGGGGGTGGGTAGTGTTGGTCCCTTGAGTTCTTGCTTTAGAGACTGCAGGGTCTGAGCCTCTCTTCTCCTTGAGTGGCTCTCATCATGGCAGGCTCAGACCCTCTGTCACTACATAAGGAAAACGGGGGTGCTTCACAGCCCCTCTAGGTCTTCCTGGACTGTCCCGCCTCTCAGCTGCTTCCTGCCCTGTCACCCTCTGTGCTTCTGAACGCACAGGACAAAGCCAGCGCCTTAGTTAGATTTCTGTTGCCATCATCGAGAGCTTGTCAAAAGCAACGTAGAAGGAAGGAAAGTGTTTATTTGACGTGTGGGTTAAGGTCTATGCTCAGGGAAAAGCCAGGGCAGGAACCTGAAGGCAGGACCTGAGACAGAGCACAGGGGAAAGTTGCTTACTGACTTGCTTTCCATGGCTTGCTCAGCCTGCTTTCGTATGTAATCCAGGACATCTGTCCAGGGGAGGCACCACCCATGGTGGCCTGGATCCTTCCACATCAATCATTAATCAAGAAAAAGCCTCCACAAACTTTTATATTTTATAGGCTAATCAAATGGACGGAGTTAGTTTCTTGAGTGAAATTCTTCCCAGATAAATCTAGCTTGTGTCAATTTGATAGAAATCCCAACCAGGACAGCCTGGCACAGAACAGGTGTTCTGTAGCTCCTTGGCTGCACTATAGGCCATGACACTATCCTGGGCCCCAAAGCCTCTTAAGGTACTACACTGAGACAGAATTTGGTCCACAAACCGAGAGGCTGTTTATAGCCATGCCTTGTCCAGCCCTGTACAGATGGACACATGGATTCCCAGAGTTGTTAGGCAAATGTCCCTCACAGAGGCCAACTCTGATCATAACACAGTTATTTCTTCACAGCTCCTGCGGCAGTATCTCTTGTAGCAGATGCTAAAAAAAGAATTGTCATGAGTTGCTGACATCTAGAGCCAAGTCTTTGAACAGTCAAAGATATGGGCTGTGTCCTCAGATGGACTAACTGCCTACCTGGCCCTTTTATCCTTGGTCAGGTTCTCTGCTGCAATCCACGGTCCATCTGAAACAGAGAGCTGGGGTGGCAGGGTAGCCCAGTGGTAGATCTTACGCAAGTGTGAGGTCCTAGCTTCTGTGCCCATCACGTCACCAAGAGTGTGATTGAGGTGGGAAAAGTGTTGTCAGGACTGGAGAGAGAGAGGTTACTTTTGTGGGAACTGGAAATGTCTTTGACGTGAAACCTGTGATTTGAGATTGGCTTACTGTCAGAAACTGAATACTGGGACACACCCATATGTCTTAGCACGCACACACACACACACACACACACGGGGGCAGGATTCAATTTCTGAAAGAAAGGCTAAGAGTTATGTTCTAGGACTAGAATATAGTTTGACCACTTGTCTAGCGTGTATGAAGCCCTAAATTCAATCCCTAACACCACAAAACAGGAAGGGAAAAAAAAGTCATGTTCTAGAAAGGTCTCTGTTCTAGTCAGAATGTGTTCCTGGAGCCATACGTAGTGGGGCATCCCTGTAATGCAATCACTTTAAGAAGCTGAGGCAGGAGGATTACTGTGACCTCAAAGCCAGCCTGAGCATCAGGGTGAGTTCCATATCAGCTAGTGTTTCAAAGCCAATCTGGTTTACATAGCAAGTTCTAGGACAGCTGGGGCTACGTAGAGAAACCCTGTCTTAAAATAAATATACAGCCGGGCGTGGTGGCGCACGCCTTTAACCCCAGCACTTGGGAGGCAGAGGCAGGCGGATTTCTGAGTTTGAGGCCAGCCTGGTCTACAGAGTGAGTTCCAGGACAGCCAAGACTACACAGAGAAACCCTGTCTCGAAAAACCTAAATAAATAAATAAATAAATAAATAAATAAATATACAAACAACAACAGCAACAACCATGGTGCAGCCTTCTGCGGTAATGAAGAATACATTTTGGTGACTCAGAATCTGGTTTATTGCTTTACAGGTCTGACTGTAGTAGAAATGCCTGTGTATAAACACTGGCATTCTATGTTGGGTGGTGGTGTTGGGTTCATCCTGTGAACAGCCAGGCTGATATTGTTCGCCTTCCTGACAGAATGACAATTCTCCCTCCCGTGGAGAAACTGAAGACCGTGCTCCACAAGGTGAAGGACTTTCACCTGAAGTTCCTGGAGCAGTACTCATGAGGACGCCTCAGGCACCGGAGCCAGACTCTCCCAAGACCACCCAGGCCTTCCTCAAGGACTCTGCCTCAGACCTCAGACAGGCCACCAACGCTGTTCATCTTCATTTCCCCAAGGAGACTTCTTTCTTTGTGCCTTGATGTTTGAGAGTTCTTCGAGCAAACAGTGGTTTTGCAATGTCTCACAGGCCCTGTTTTTGTTTTTGTTTTTGTTTTGTTCTTTTTTTTAAATGCAACCAAAGTAGAGTCATCCTGCTTGGCAGATGTACTTAGGATTCTCTGAATCACTATTCTGTTTGGAAAGTTCCTTTGGGTCTTAAGGAGCCAGAGTACATGGAAATGAGATTATGTCAGATCTGGAGAAACAAGCAGGTGTTGGGAAATATGTGACTTGACATGATAAGGGCTGGGAATCCAGAAATCAATAGTGAGATCCATGAAATCAAACCCTGACCAGTGTGAAAATGTAGCCTTTTGGACAGTAAACTTGCAAGTCAGTCTAGTGAGAACTCAGAGAAAGCTGGCCATTCTGGTCTGGAGATAGGCAGCGCATCACAGGCAAGAATATCGAAGTCAGTAGTAGGACAGGGGTCACATCAGATACCAGCTCAGATTGCACTGGCTACCTAGAACAGTTTTCTCCAGGTTTGCCTGAGCCTTGATGCATACCATCGCCCTCTGCTGGTTGCAGCAGAAATAAGCAAGGGCTGAAAACGGAGGCAATCCCTTTTCCAAGGTCCTGAAAGTTGTTTTTCATGGTTTCAAACTGAATTTGGTTCATTTGTAACTAACTGATCACCGTGCCTGGTTACACTGGCTGCCAAGAAGGAGTGCATGCAATCTGATTCAGTGTTCTCTTCACATCAGTTTCCTGCCTCCCTCCCTGATCTGCGGACAGCATCCTATATCATCAGGCTTCCCTGTGTGTCACAAAGTAGCAGCCACCAAGCAAATATATTCCTTGAATTAGCACACCTGGGTGGGCCATGTGGGCGCACCAAGGAAACAGGTGCTATAGGGAGCGCCAGGCCAGGCTTGTCTCTTAACTGTCTCTGTTCTTCAGTGAGAGTGAGGAAAGCTGTCCGGAGCTCCCGCTCAGGAGCCTGGGTACCCATGCAGTGAGCCAAGGGAGTTTACGGAGCCAGAGAGAGAACGATGTTAAGGCTGTGGAGTGAGGCTGAAACCAGCCTCCTGCCCTATGGTCCCACACTGCAGAGGGTGTGACTTTAAAACAGAACGTCAAGTTGTTAACACTCACAAGCATTGCGTTACTGTGAAGGAAGTAGCCGCATCCATAACAGGATGTGACGTTCTACAGCTTTTCCTTTAGAAGCTGAAAAGGTACCATGTGTGCTCGCTAGGCATATAATCCAGATATGCTCCAGAGCTCTGAGATTCTTCCATGAAAGGTTAACTAGAAGCTAGAATATTTTTTTATATTTTTGTAACAATTGGCTTTTTTCATGGGGGGAGGGGGGTAGAGGTGTAAGGGTTAGTATTTATAGTCCTAACAAGTCCAATAATTTTTATAAGTGTCTTCAGATTATAAATAACCCTCCAAATTTTGCAATGTTTACATGTTTTTTTTTTTAAGATGACAAATATGCTTGATTTGCTTTTTAAATAAAAGTTTAGCTGTTCTAAGAGATTATCTTCACGTAGGATGGCTGGTTACGTTAGTTTGGATTTTCTACAGGTTCTGTTGCCATGCCTTTTGGGTTTCAGCATCACTCGAGCGGTAGCATGTGGGTGGGGCTGTGGAAACCTGGCCAGGCTGGACCTGGACAGCCACACCTTAGAGACATTGTTTCCATTTGGATGTGAGCAGGCGCAGGCCTGCATGCTCTTTACTACTTAGCATCATCAGTTCTTCTGCCTCCTTAGCATGGGTCTTTGTAACAACCATGCTGGGAAGCTCTGAACAATAAAATACTTCCAGAGTGGTGACTGAGCAGCTTGGTCAATAAAAACTAAAAGTTTCGTGGGGCTGAGTATGATGGCATGCATACACTTTAATCCCAGGACTGGGGAGGCAGAGGCAGACTGGTGTCTGCGAGTTTTAGTCCTGTCTGATTTACCTAATAAGACCTAGTCACGCTGGGCAGTGGTAGTACATGCCTTTAATCCTAGCACTTGGGAGGCAGAGGTAGGTGGATTTCTGAGTTCAAGGCCAGCCTGGTCTACAGAGTGAGTTCCAGGACAGCCAGGGAACCCTGTCTTGAAAAAAACAAAAACAAAAAAGACCTAGTCACAACAAAACTGAAAACAACAACAGAAGCAATAAATGGTTGACTGGATGTCACTGTTGAGTGGATCTGTGTATATGTGCATATATTTTTAATATCTTATATATTTTAAATATGCACAAGTATATGTTTTATAGGAACACATAAATATATATGTGTTCCTGAACAGTAAATGTACCTAAGTATCACAAACTCTAACCAACAGCTTCTGCTGCTGCTTTTTTTTCCCCCTTGGATATTTTCTTTATTTACATTTCAAATGTTATCCCCTTTCCCAGCCTGGAAACCCCCTATCCCATCTCCCCTCTGCCTGCTTCTATGAGGGCGCTCCCCCACCCACCCACTCCCACCTCCCTGAGCTGGCATTCCCCTACACTGGGGCATCAAGCCTTCACAGGACCAAGGGTCTTTCCTCCCATCGCTACCCAAAAAGGTCATCCTCTGCTACATATGTAGCTGGAGCATGGGTCACTCCATCTGTCCTCTTTGGTTGGTGGTTTAGTATCTAGGAGCTCTGGGGAGGGGGCCGGAATGTTGGTTGGTTGGTATTGTTGTTCTTCCTATGGGGTTGCAAACCCCTTCGGCTCCCTCAGTCATTTAACTCCTCCATTGGGGACCCAGCTTCTGCTTCTTAGGGTTTGACCCTAAAGACAGGGAGTTGCTGAGTTGGAGAAACTTTGGGGGTCTTTTGTTTCTGTTTCTGTTTTGACAGGGTGTCTTGCTCTCTGGCTGCCTAGTATGCTAATACATCTGTACCCCAGGCTGACTTTAAACTACTGTGTAGTCTAAGGTTGACCTTGAACTCCTGAGGCTCTTGCCTTTACATTCTACACTGGGATTGTGAGCACGTGCCACCATTCCTGGCTCTAACAAGTTCTTAAAACTAATGTGGACTTTTGCTTTCTGCTGGCAGTAAAATAAGAGATTAAGGCCGGAGAGGTAGGGACAGGAGCTGGAGAAGCGATGGGTCAGGTTGTGCTATAAGACATTATATTGATCTTACCCAGGTTTCCCAGGCCACATTCGTCTTGGAATATGGCTTTCAAATTTAAGATTGTTTAAAAAAATATGCTTTCTATATCTTTATTAAAATTTAGAGGGGCTGGTGAGATGGCTCAGTGGGTAAGAGCACCCGACTGCTCTTCCGAAGGTCCAGAGTTCAAATCCCAGCAACCACATGGTGGCTCGCAACCATCCGTCACGAAATCTGATGCCCGCTTCTGGAGTGTCTGAAGACAGCTACAGTGTACTTACATATAAATAAATAAATAAATATTAAAAAAAAAGAAACAACCCATGGAAAAGGGATGGTGCTACACTAACACAGGCCACTTTAGTGTGGGCATGGAGGATGTGTGTTCAAGAAGTGTATGTGTAGCTGGGCATGGTGGTGCACGCCTTTAATCCCAGCACTCAGAAGGCAGAGGCAGGTGGATTTCTGAGTTTGAGACCAGCCTGGTCTACAAAGTGAGTTCCAGGACAGCCAGAGCTATACAGAGAAACCCTGTCTCAAAAACAAACAAACAAACAAACAAACAAACAAACAAAAAGAAGTGTATGTGTGTGCACACGAGTACAGGAGCTCACAGAGGCCAGAGGCATCACATCCCCTGGTGCTGGAGTTGTGTAGTGAGCTGCTTGTGGGAGTCACAGCTAGTTGGTAGCTAAGTGGACAGAGAAATGTTTTGTAGCGTCCCTCACAGGAGCCCACATAGGACACACACCAACTCTCTAGGGGGCAAATTATATTTTATTGTACAGTTGAGTGTGTTAAATACAGATCAGAAACTACAGATATTCTAGATGGGAGGGTAGGGGGTAATGTTGAGATGGTCTCACTGTGTAGTCCTGGTTGGCTTTGAACTCCTGCCTGCTCGTTCGCCAGTCCTCCTCTCTTCAGTGACTTGTGCTCCCCACCATGGCATGTTTCGTCAGCAGAGGCCTGGAGTGAGACAACAAGCCTTTAGATTCAACCAGATTCAGGCTCTTATGACACAGGTGGACTATTTCCCAGAACATCCCATGAATGGTCCCACTGGCTCTTCACTGGGAACCTTGTGAACCAGGCCTCTGCTGTCCCCATTGCTCTCAGAGTTATTCTCCAGGTTCCCACGGGCATGACCCACTAAACTCTGCCTGTAGTACTCAAAGGCTTTTCTAGCCCAAAGTTTCAAAACTCTTCCATGTTCCTCCAATAAACCAGTTCCAAACAGGTAAGAACTATATGGTTGGGTTTATCTTGGCAACAGCCCCACTTCATGACAGTCTTTTTTTTTTTTTTTTTTTTTTTTTAGTATTCTTTTTTCCTGTTTGCCATGATAAAACACCTTGAGAAAGGCATCTTGAGAAAGGAAGAAGGAGTTTATTTGGGCTCACAGTTTGAGGGCACAGTCCAAGGTAGCAGGAAGTCCTGGCAGCAAGGCCTTGAGGGAACTGTCCACCCTGATGAGGGCTTGTATTGAGCCCACTTTCTCCTTCTTATTCATTATGGGACCTCAGACCACAGAATGGTATTTCCCACATTAAGGGTGTGTCTTCCTCTCTCAAATAACCTAACAAAGATTAAACACGTATATGACCAAATACTTGTTGTCATGGTGCTTCTAAGTCCTACTAATTGTCATTCAGGATTGACCACAGCACTGAGTATGAGGAGCATGGACGTGTAGTCCCGACTCTTCTGCCTCTTCCTCCCTGGTACTGGCGTTACAGGGTGTGCACCATACCCAGCTCCAGACCCTTGGATTTCCAATGATTCAATATAATGTCTTCAGATGGGTTCCACACTGTGTATTATGTATGGTGCGTTTTTAGTCACTGGGTTTATAAGATATCTTAGAGTGTGTATGGATTAATACTAACAAAGCATTAATCACTGAAACATGATATACTACTCAATGCTGTAGAATGTCTTGGTCAGATAAAAATATGTAACATTGGCAGCTGTCCAGATGACTTCCCATGAAGCCTGAAGATGTTGGTTTGGTTCCTGGAACCTAAGGTAGAAAGAGACTGACTGACTGACTGACTGACTGCCTGAGTGACTGACTGACTGCTACAGGTTGTCTTCTGAGTCCCACATTCACACCATGGAGCAAGTAAGTGCAGGGCCACGTGGTGCTGCACACACACCTTTAATCTCAGCACTCAGGAGACAGAGGCCGGCAAATCTCTGCATTTGAAGCCAGCCTGGTCTACATAGCAAGTTCCGGCCAGTGAATGCTATGTAGCAACACTATCTCAATAGTCAAGGAGTGGGAGCTCATCCCTTAGCCACAGCCCTTGGAAGGAAGAGGCCAGCCTGGTCTACAGAGTGAGTTCCAGGACAGACAAGGCTACACAGAGAAACCCTGTCTCAAAACAAAACAAAACAAAACAAAAACGTACAGAAGCACAACCATAATAAAGATCTAGAGAGATGGCTCAGCAGGTAAGATGACAAGCTACTCTTGCACAGGACGCAGATTTGGTTCCCAGCACCCACAGTGTAGCTCACAACCGTCTGTAATTCTAGTTCCATTCCATCTGATGCCCTTTTGATCTTTCAGGCAGATGGTACACATACATGCAGGCACAACACCAATACATAAAAGAATATATTGTTTAAAAGTATAAAAATAAGAAGGACCATGTCAGGCCGGGCGTGGTGGCGAACGCCTTTAATCCCAGCACTTGGGAGGCAGAGGCAGGTGGATTTCTGAGTTCGAGGCCAGCCTGGTCTACAAAGTGAGTTCCAGGACAGCCAGGGCTACACAGAGAAACCCTGTCTCGAAAAACCAAAAAAAAAAAAAAAAAAAAAAGAAGGACCATGTCACATTAACAAAGGCATTCTGGGGGCTGGAGAGATGGCTCAGTGGTTAAGAGCACTGACTGTTCTTCCAGAGTTCAATTCCCAGCAACCACATGATGGCTCACAACCATCTGTAATGGGCATCTGATGCCCTCTTCTGGTGTGTCTGGAGACAGTAACAGCATACCCACATACATGAAATAAATAAATTTAAAAGAAAAGAAAAGAAAAACAAAGGCATTCTGGCTTCCTGCTCACCCATATTATTTTGAGTGCTGTTATATTGAGTGGTATTTTGTTAATAAATATAAGAGCCGGGTGTGGTGGTGCACACCTTTAATCCCAGCACTTGGGAGGCAGAGGCAGGCGGATTTCTGAGTTCGAAGCCAGCCTGGTCTACAGAGTGAGTTCCAGGACAGCCAGGGCTACACAGAGAAACCCTGTCTCGAAAAACCCAAAATAAATAAATAAATAAATAAATAAATAAATAAATATAAGAAAAGATAAGGAAGCTGTGAATGTATTTGAGACAGATGTAGGTCTCTGAAGAAATGACAGGAGTGTGGCCAGTAGAGTTTGCTTCTCTGTCCCTAAAGCCTTGCTGATGACGGGCTGATGACCCAGGTTGTGACTGAGGCAGCTGTCTTTACTCTTCTGTCGCCGTGAGAAACCAAGGCAGCTTGCAGAAGGCAGGGTTATATAGTGTTTATGGTTCCAGAGGAACGAGAAGCAGGCATACTGGCTGGAGCAGTAGCCGGGAACACATCTCTAACCACAAACAGGAAGCAGAGATGGCTAACTTAAAAGGGGAAGAGTCCTTTGAAAGAAGTCTACCTCCAGTGATATACTTCCTCCAGCAATGCCACAACGCATCTTCCCCAACTAGCTACCAACTTGGTGGCCAAGTAGTCAACTGCCCAAGGCTTATGGGAAGAGATCTCATTCAAACCACATACCCGGGGACCTAGACTCTGAAGTTCCAGCTATAAGATGTATCTTTCTGGACCAATGGGTGAGAAAAGAATGGGAGTATTGCCCTTTTGTCCTACCATGCTCTTCTCAAAGAGTTGTTTGGAGATGTTGGGAGTCAAAATATTCGGGACCAGGGCAAGTTCTACCTTCAGAAGGAATGGCTCAGTTTTCCTGATGTATTCTGTAGAATTAATCTTTAGATGCCCTTGAAAAGGCCACAATGTAAAGAGTCCAGCTACAGCTAGTGGTGCATAGAGGAACCCAGCTCCTGGTGGTATCAGGTTTGGCACATAAGGTCGGTACTGGGCTTTTACATGGCTATCTCACTAATAAGTACCTATATTTTCTCAGCTATCTACACAGCATTGTGCTTGACTGAATGCATCCTGTATCCCTGTACCATGCTCATAATTTCTTGTACAAATTGAGTAGCAAATAATGGGCTGACATCAGCTTCAGGTGTGTGATGAGGGCTGATATCTTAGTATCTGTTTATGTTGCTTTCACAGCTGGAGATTTTTAGATCTCAGGTTGAAGTGTAAGACCAACAAAGCACTGTCTTTATGTTTGGTCATTACACAATCCACGCCACCTGTGAGACAGTAAAAGAGCCGAAATGTTTTTGAATATCAGTGATCTGGAATTGGCCATTGGTTTCTGGACCTTCCATGACTTACTTCAATCTTTGTCCAAGTTATAAATTCTGCATCCAGTGTCCTCGTTTATCCTAAGTAGATACCATTAAATACAGATCCCCATTTTATGGGTTTGGTTCTATTGTGAGTTATATCACAGCTTTCCATATTTAAAAATTATACTTAAGTGCAAATCATTACTTGTTTGAGAAGCCAAATAATATCATCGTAAGAGCCTTGATGGTTTAGAAAGAAAGAAAAAAAAAGTTACAAAAAACTTGCTGGTGTCCAGTACTGCAGGATTGTATTCGTTTTTAACATATTTGAGAGCCAGGCATGATGGCACAAGAGATTAATCCCAGGATGAAGTGGGAGAATCACTTGATTCTAGGCATTGGAGATCTGTTTGGCCCCATTTTGGCCCTGGTTTGGGCCTTGAGGACAAACCTGAGCCTGGCTCAGTTTTGAGACCTGTCTCAGTCACTACAGTATCGGGTGACTCAGCAAGACCTGTTTGGCCCTGCCTCTGCCCCGCCATTGCTGATGTAGAGCTTTGCCATTGGCCCTGTCAGTCATTTCATACCCTTCGTCACCCCACCCTGCCTCCTACATCATCTCACCCCACCAAAAATCCCCTTCCCTATGGTCTGAACTTATATAAGCGAGAGGCTGATGCCATAAAGTTGAGTTCCTTCTTTGACAGACTCTGGCCCCGGTGTGTTTCTTTTGGGCCATTGGCACTCACCATCCCACTTAGCCCAGGTGAGACCCTGGAGGGATCTGGACCGCTCTCCTCTAGCCTGAACCTGCTGGCAAGGAGCTGTCCGAGATCAGCTTGGGCAATATAGCAAAAACTCATCTGGGGGGAAAAAAAGGCCAAGCATTGTAACTCATGTCTTGCCTAAAACTTATAATCCCAGCATTCGAAAGCAAAGGCAGGATGATCTCCGAAAGTTCAAGGCCACAGAAAAGAGAAGCTTCTGCTTGCCTCCCAGTCCTGCATTAAAGGGCTAACCTGTTCTTTCAGAATTTGTTTTCACGTCATTATTTCAGATCCTCCACATCTAAGATTTAGATCAAAGAGCACGAAGCACTTCTGTCAACATTTGGATTGCCAGTGTTGTGTACACTAGGAATTTGTGGGTGTTTGGTACTACAGATCAAATCGAATGACTTACTCATACAAGGCAAAGGCTCTGCCACTGAGTTCCATGACCACTTTCAGGGGAACCAACACTCTCTTTTGGCTTCTACACAGTCACCAGGCATGGTCAGAGAACACAGGCAGATATTCAGAATAAACACCCATACATATAAAACAATAATTTACAAACGTAAGGAAGAGCTGGAAAGATGGCAAGTGAAAAAGCCAGTAAGCCATACACTGGGGACTGGAAATGTGGAGCCACACCTCGTACGCATGGTGCAGTCTGAACTAACTATACAGCTGAGCTGGGAAGCACAAGAGCAGTGTGTGCATTGGAGTGTCCATCCAGGAGAGGAACTGATATGTGAGCAAATTGTGTTAGACTGGCTTGCATGATAGGAGCTGAATAGACCAACAGTATGCTGAGGAAAGCCAAGAGCACAGTAGCTCCTCAGACCAGAGTGCTGGACACTTCAGCAGTCCCAATCTGGCACTAAAGACCTGCAGATGCTAAGTTCAGTCTGAAGCTGGATTCCGATGTCACTTAAGGGTAGTGGCAGTCGGGTCAGCAATGGGATTAATACACCCACTTAGCAAGAAGCAAAGGCAGGCAGACAAGCAACACTGGTTTTCTGGCCCTCTTTAAATCTAGGAAAACTGCTGGAGGGTGCTGCCTGTCTGGAGAAACAGCCTCTTCCTTTAATTCCTTCCAGAACTGCCCACACAAACATGCTGGCCATGAGACATGTTTCTTAAGTTATTTAAGATCCTATCATGTGGACAATTGGACTCACCATCACAATGGGCAAGTCCACTGTTTTGTTAGGTGGAATGAGCAGATAGGCACCCCTTGCACAGACTGGACATACTCAGCCAACTTCAAAGTAGAAGAGAAACTTGTTTGTGCTACTGTCACCAAACCAGTTGGTGATGACAGTTGTGGTGGCTATGGTTAAGTCTTGCAAAATACTATCCTACCTAAGGATGTGCCAAGAAAGGAGGCTGCTGAGTTTAGTGTGAAGCCACACCCTGGCACTATGCAATTTGGTGGTTACTTGTGCCCCAAGTTAAGCCTGGCTACTTATCCTCAATATGCCAATAGAGAGCCAAACTTACGTGGAAAGCAGAAAAATATCCAATGTAGTGGGAATGGGATGAAGAGATTCAGCAAGCTCCTGAAGTCCATCTTCAGGGTCCGTAAGTAAAATTAAAGATTAAAAAAGGGCCAAGGGCTGGGCGTGGTGGCACACACCTTCAATCCCAGCACTTGGAAGGCAGAGGCAGGAAGATTTCTGAGTTCGAGGCCAGCCTGGTCTACAGAGTGAGTTCCAGGACAGCCAGGGCTACACAGAGAAACCCTGTCAAAAACAAACAAAAAAGGGGCCAAGGAGGGCTGGTGAGATGGCTCAGTGGATAAGAGCACTGATTGCTCTTCTGAAGGTCCTGAGTTCAAATCCCAGCAACCACATGGTGGCTGACAACCACCTTTAATGAGATCTGACACCCCCTTCTAGTAAGTCTGAAGACAGCTCCAGTGTACTTATTTATAATAATAAATCTTTTAAAAAAAAATAAAAGGGGGCCAAGGATATACACATCTAAGCAGTTCCAGTCAAGGTATGGTTGTGCCCACAACTGGCCCATTGTTGTCAGGGCTTCAGTCTTATCCTGTCAAGGGACTGACAGGAGGTAGAACTGGCGGATTTCTGAGTTTGAGGCCAGCCTGGTCTACAAAGTGAGTTCCAGGACAGCCAGGGGTATACAGAGAAACCCTGTCTTGAAAAACAAAAACAAACAAACCAACAACCCCCCCACCAAAAAACAAGAAAGGTACGTACCTTCACAAATTGGTTCACATTTCTCATCAAGAACCTAACTAAGTAACTGATACCATACTGCATTATTAGATTTTCTTTGGTGTATTTTTGGTTGGTTGGTTGAACAAATATCTACTGAGTCATGAGCTGCCCAGTTCATAGGGCAGGGGAGAGTGGAGATCTAAGGAGCAGCTATGCACAGGCCTACCCTCCAGAACTGGAGCAACCTACGGACCTAACTATAGTATAAACATATAGAGCAATCTGAGGAGAGTAGGAGCCCAAGTATATACTTCAGAAGGAATTGTTGAAATGAAGGGTAAGAAACTGGAATCAAGGCTGGTGCATTTCTAGGCTGAGCTAATTGAATTGCCCTGAATTCTTCAAAGGCAGCCTAGAATACAACAGCAAATCTTTTGTCTCAAAACAAGTATTTCTCATGTGTCTAAAGCCCTGAAAAAGAAGGAAGTTACCACCATCATCAGAGCATCAGGCGCTTCATGCAGATGACGATGACTATGCAGGGTTCTGGAACATGGGAAAGGATAAAGTGCCTCAGATATATAAATAGCCAATTAAACATATGAAAGGATACATGAACATTAGTCATCAGGGAAACACAAATCAAAAGTGCTTTCTATCCACAGGGGAGGCTGTAACCAAAGGTTGGGTCAGATGAAAACTGCCCTTGCAGTGCTGGATGGTAAGGAGTTACAGCCATGGGGGCTGGAGAGATGGTTCAGTAGTGAAGAGCACCAGCTACTCACCCAAAGGACAGGGGTTCAAATCCCAGCACCCACATGGCAACTCACAACTGTAATTCCACTTTCAGGGGATCTGACACCCTCACTCCTCGTATTTGGAGGCAGAACGTCAATTAAAAAAAAAAAAGGTCGAGCCACTTTGGCAGTTCCTTAGATGGTCTTACAACTCAATTTTACTCTTGGGTATGCACCTAAATGAATTTATCCCACACATAACTTGCTTGAGTTCACAGTTACAGACTGAATGGTGTATTCCAAATGTCCACTAGGAAGTGAATAAAACCTGTGGCATACTCATATACTGAATGTTTGGTTAAAAAAAAAGTTCTATATGATGTAATCTCAAAGACACATTTTCAGAGCAGTGTGTCTAAACAGAAAGAGTGACTGCATAAAGGGTTGGAGAGAAAATGAAATAAGACTAATTAGGACATGAGATTTGGTTTTTTTTGGCATGATGAAAACTTCTAGAATCAACTGCCGACTGGTACTCACTGACATGGGCATTTCCTTAAGATACACTTTATGGTATGGAGAAACTGGAAAATGACTCAGTTAGAAGCACTTGCAGGTCAGAGGTCTCCTGCTTGCAATTTTTCTTTGTTCTAGTCAAAAAATAAAAACAAAATACAAAAACAACAAAACAAGAAAACCCCAGAGCAGCTGGGGATTGCAAATCTGAGAAAGCAGCTGCCTAGCATATACAAGGGCCCGAGTTCAGTCCCCAGCACCACACATACACACACTCACACACACAACCTAGGCAGAAGAACTGAAGACTGCTGAGGAACTGGTTTTATAAACCTTTATTGGAAAGGCTACAAAGTTTATATTATCACTGCATTGCTTAGGCTTAAAGTGTTGTGGGGAAATTACCTCAAATACAAAACTATTATGTGGTTGAATCTTGCCCAGGCTCGTTGCAAAATATTTTTGTACAATGGAGGTAGAGTGGATAGGGCAGTAATTTAACCCTCACAGGTCTTGATTAGTTTTGAGACATTTTACATCCAAGTTCTAATAGCTCTAGAAATGTACTCTAGTGCTATTAGGCTCAGAGATGGTATGATACATTGAAAAATCTGAATTTCCATTTTTGTCCTGTTGTTCCTTTGACAAACGTAAAAGATGTGTACCTGGTATGACTTGGACCTCAAAGGGACATGTTTTCAAAATACCCGAGGAGTGACAAAGTCATCATCAGAAGATGGACACCCACCCTTTCATCATCGTATCAGGACAGCTGTAATTCAAGTGAGGCGCTCATCAGACCACGGGTCAAACTGAACCCACAGGCACTGCTGGCTCGGCCACTCTGCACAGGACCCTCTGCTAACCTAAGAATCTTAGTTTTCTATGCAGGAAACCAAACAGTCCATGCTCACCCAAATTCAGATATTCAACTTAATGAGACAGAGCAACTTTTCATAACATTTAATTAAAACAGCATTTTAACAGGTCTATGTAAACATGGTTTAACTACTGACCTATTACCTTATTTTCAAAAAATGGGGTGCAAGAGGATGAGGCCTGGGTTTGTCCCAATATGCAGGTAATCTAGGAGTTGGATAACTTGGATGTTTTTGATGCTACAGAGCATCAACTGAAGTGAATAAAGCCTGTTTCAACCAACATTAGTGTTAACTATAAAATGGGCAGGTACCCAAGGCACAAGCCTCAGGCTGATGGGTTTTTAGAGGCTGTTTAAAGATTCACTCCTCAGTGTAAGGATACTTTTACAGTTCAAAATACGTTCTTTCTAAAAATGTGACACAGAATAATTTACACCAACTGCTTTTTATTATCAAGTTTCAGAAACCTTTCACAAAATGGTTTTAAAAAAAAGCCAAAAAACTTTACAACCATGGCTAATGTAATTTTTTCCATTGTTCCCAGTCAGCTTCAAACCCATTGTGTGCAAAGCCCATTTTTCCATGCATCTAAATGATAGATACAGGCTATGAATTCTTTATTCTATTTGTAGCAGCTTATGCAGGTGCAGCCAAACACAAAGCTTCAGGACAAATTGTACAAACTTTACAATGCTGGATTTGAGTTTAAAATATGAAACATAAAGTCTACACAAAACTGATAAAATCAAGCAGATACCAGGACTGAAACTTATAACCCACATGTGAAAGGGAGTCTTATTTCAAGTGCTTTACTCTGCTACAGAACAGTCGAAATGAAGATGTAAAGCTCTGTGGTTAGTGGATACTATACCAATTTTAGAAGTTACACATAGATCAACAGATGCCCATCAGTTCATCTGGACGCATCAGGTACTCCAGCAGCTGGCAAATCCGGCAAATGTGGAAAGAAAATCCACCCGTGCAGTGGCCTGCAGTTTACTGATGGGCACACTGCACTCCAGGTCCATGATGGCTGCTACTTTCTTCATCAGAGCTATCATTATAGGCTTCACGTCTCTGACCACCGCCAGAGCCTCGAGTGCTATCAAATTCCTGAAGCTCCACTTCTTCTGTCTCTCCAATAACATTAGGAACTTCTGGTCTAGATGGCAGGAGATCTTCTAATTCCTTCATGAAACAAAAACAGGAGATGTGTACACATACATATATGCACATGTGTGCACAAATGAGCAAACACTTTTGGAGACAAGGCCTTGCTATGTAGCCAACACTCACACAAAATAAATATTTAAATGCTAGAAACGTCCCTGCAGATATGTTCCACTGTACTTCTCAACAGTGCTGGCTGAGAGATCTGCTCTCCAGAGAGTTCAAAGACTTCCCAGTACCTTATACTCAGCCATTTATTATCACCTTGCTTGGCTGTCCCATAAACACTTACATCAGCTAACATTATTTCCAAAATGACAAAAAAAAAAAAAAAAGCAAGTAAAATAAAATAAAAACAAACCAAACCTAACTTTAAAAAAAAAAAAATTCAGCCATGCAAACATTAAAAAATAAAAGCCACCATAGAGACACTGTCTCAAAAGAGCTGGGAGTGGTTGATCACATCTATAATCCCAGCAATCAAAAAACAGATAGGGAATACATATAACTGTGAGTTCTAGGCCAGCCTGGGGTGCAGGCGGCGGGAGACCCTATAATAAAACAAAATGAAGAGAAAAGAAACACAAAGGGAAGCAAAAGAAGGAAATGAGAGGAAGCCAAAGGGAGAGCCACAAATCAGCTGCTTAAGGAACATTAAAAACCAGCTTACAGAAAGTTTGTCTGGGTTGATCCAGTTATTCTCAGGAAACTGCACATCAAACTTTATGTAAAGATCACCCTTTTCAAAGGGATTACGATACTGTGGCATTCCTTCACCTCGAACAACACGAACACATCCTATTATTTTAAAAAAGGAAATTAGATAAGAATTTTACCCAAGAAAGATATTCAATAATATTCCTTTGTTACCCACTATAAACATGAATTGTAACAAAACCCAGATAACCTGGGTAAGAAGAAATCATTTACCTGGTTCAATTACTTTGCCAGGGGGGTATTTCACCACAATCTGACGAGCATCAAGATGTTTAAATGTGAACTGAAATCCACATAAAGCTTCAACAAGTCCTATCTTATATGTCATATGCAAATCATTCCCATCTCTCTGGAACACCTATAGACAAAGTA
The DNA here is from genome assembly GCF_978045245.1 of Mus caroli. Classification (NCBI taxonomy): domain Eukaryota; kingdom Metazoa; phylum Chordata; class Mammalia; order Rodentia; family Muridae; genus Mus; species Mus caroli. The sequence continues at coordinate 44,059,835 of NW_028227265.1, read as the reverse complement.
TATACAAAATATATTAAAATACAAAAACAAAAACACATTACCCTGCTGAGCATTCCTTAAGTCAATTTCAGAATCTTACCTTTACCATCCACTACCAGAGCCAAAACCACTGTCCCTAATTTCAAAGCTTTTTATTAGCAGAGCTAGCTACTCTCAAGGAGTATGCCAGAAACTTCTATTACATGATCCCAATGAGGCAAGAAGAGAGTCTAAAATTAGTGTTTATAAAAAAGCTCAATCAATAAGGTGCAGTCAGGAAAGTTAAGGACTCAATTTTGCACTTCATACAGGTACAAAGAAATTTTATCTGGCTTAAATTTCAAACTTGGGCCGGGCGTGGTGGCGCACGCCTTTAGTCCCAGCACTCAGGAGGCAGAGGCAGGCGGATTTCTGAGTTTGAGGCCAGCCTGGTCTACAGAGTGAGTTCCAGGACAGCCAAGGCTATACAGAGAAACCCTGTCGCCAAAAACCAAAACAAAAAAACAAAAAACCCACCCCCCACCCCGCCCAAAAACCCCCAGAATACCGCAGGTCCAGGGCCTAATAATTTATCTTGGGCTATCTTTAGTCCCCCAAATTAGTCGCTGCCCACCACTGTGTCAGACTGAACATCCCGTGACTTAACAAATAAAATTGTACTTTCTACCAACCCCAGGGTAAGAGTCATCTGACAAACACCCGAAGCCGACAGCTGAGATTTCTATACTTTGCTATAACTACCTACTTTCTACTGATGTATTTGGAAAAGTGTCTTGATTTGTGACTTTGTTTGGTTACTGCTTTCAATACTGTAACATTGATTTTCCTGTAACCTGAATTCGAGTTACAGGCTATGGCCATTCACACTTAACTACAGAGTAAATTCTCTGATCCCTTTGAAGGTGAGAGCTGTATTGCAAAGGTTGAGTTAAGTGCTGAGAATGTCCTGAGCTTCAATGTCTGGGAGAAAAAAAAAATCAATTTCAAAATAATTCAACTTGTAATTTTTAGTTAAGAGCTTGCCACATCTATACTTAAAATTTGTAACTTAAACTGAAATAAAATTAACTGTAGAGAAAAGGTCACCAAAATTTGTTCAAAAGAAAGTGTGCCTGGAGTCAGAGTGGTTGGTCATGCCTTTAATTACAGCGCTCAAGAGACAGCATCTGAGCTCAAAGCCAGCCTGGTCTATAGACATGTCTCAAAACAAAAACAAAAATAAAAACCCAACAAAAAAGTGTCTTGGTTTTCCTGAGTACTAAGTGAGCCAGCTTAATTTCTACACCAAGCTTATCTTTGATGTCTACAGGCCACAAATAGGCTAATAGAAACTGGCTGGACCAAAGATAGTTACCAAAGTTACTGTCAGATCATTTAAATCCCATTTGTATGCTAACTGACCATTCAATGCCAGAAGAGACAAGGCAACCATTAAAGGAACATAAAAAAAAAAAAAATGACAGCTAAATTTCTGGAAAATCTCTGCCATCCCCAGAACAGGGGCTATACAGAGAAACCCTGTCTGGAACTCCCCCCACCCCCAAAAAGGCCAAAAAAAAAAAAAAAAAAAAAAAAAAAAAAAGAATGTAGATTAGTTATACACATTTACTCAACTCAGGGTCTCTTGTAACAGGATCATCAGATATTTAAAAAGCAGAATGTTTCAATGCTGATTAAAAAAAAATTCTATATAACAAAATGCCAATGTTTCAATGCTTGTTAATGCTACAAAAGGAACAAGAAGTAATACCATGTTTTTCTATAGAAGCACCCAACTTAAAGTATTTATAATTAAAAAATTACCAGGATAGTTGCTGTCATGGGGGGTGGGGAGGCGTCTTGATAACTTGATGCTAACATTTAAACAAATAATGCCCAACTTCTTCCTTCTCTTTCTTTTGCCAGAGAACTTGTGAAAAGATTAATGAAGCACACAGATAAAACCCTCAGAAGTTTCAGTAATTTCTGAAGCAGTTACAGAGAAGGAACTAACATAACCAAAATCCTATGCTTATATTATACAGACACTAACACTCCCAGACCAACACGGTAGGAAGAATGCTCAGGACACAGCACTCCCAGAGCTCATTAGCTTTTATCTCATTTATAAGTTTTCAGCCACTGCACACATCCAATTTCAATTTCTTCAGATAGGTATTTGGAAGGGAAAAAGGCCCAAAGAGACAAAGTGACAATGCTTTTCTTGACATATAACACACAAGCCCTCCCTATGTTCTAGTTCAAAGTATAAGTTTGTTGTTTTATTCTTCCAAGTGAAGTGAGTTAACCAACCTGTCTAAACCTCATCCTTGGCTCATACATTTACTGCTCTAGTCACAGTAAAACCGAAACTAAAACTAACTTCTACCCTTTACTATTTTCTAGTCCAGGCAATCAGCTGTTGGTTGGCAATTCCATGCACTATTACTACTGTCAACAATTTAACCTCAAGTGCTAGTATTATGGTATGTGCAACACTCCGAATGCCCTAGTGATATCTAAACAATAAATCACCGTTTATACTCTACCAACTTTCAGTGATGTGGCTACTGAAACATCTAGCCTTCCACCTCTTGTGTCCTACAGGCATTATGCACAGTAATATTGAATAAATAGGCAGTAATAGCACTTGCAAGGGCAGAGGCAGGCAGAGCTCTTGAGTTCAAGTTTCAGGACAGCCAAGGTTAGAGAGAATTGTCTTGAAAAACCACAAAGAAAAAAAAAAGATCTTAAGGCAGAATTCTAGACACTATTCTTACTTCCAGTCATAGGCAATACTGAGGGAAAGCCAAGATGCCGGCAGCACACCCCTCTTTGTGAGATCTGACTCGTATATCAGAAAGGGCTGTGCAGGAATCAAGTCACAGTTTTATGAGAATAACTCAAATTCTAAAATGTGCTTTTCAATATGACCTTGTTCTCATATTGTAATTTTGAAATGATTTTACTTTAAAAAAATGCAGCTTCTTCCTTGGGAAAACACCAAATAGTGAATGGACAAGGCTTGGGAGGCCACAGTAGCTACCAGAGGATTCAGCCTCACCTTGGTATGCAGCACCAAGGCTGTGGAACACATGAAGGCAAAGCCTAAGACAAGGACTGGATCCCTGTAACCAAGTTGGACTACCTATCAAGGCCATGAAGATCAAGCCGCAGAGATCTATGTGTTCTCTCTGCCCACCAAAAAATCTGAGATTATTAATTTTACCTAGCAATTATCTCTTCTATGTTAATTGTGATGACTATTCTTGGTTATCAACTTGACTATATCTGGAATTAACTAAAACCCAAATTGCAGTCCATACCTGTACGGGATTTTTTTTTTTTTTTAAACTAATTAAATCATCTGAAATGGGAAGATCCAGTTCTCTGGATCTTTGAGACAGGAAAGTATACCTTTAATTCAGATCTTTTGAAGTAGGAAGATACAGCTTTAATTTGGATCACACCTTCTTCTAGAAGCCTATATAAAGGACATGGAAGAAAAAGCTGTTCTTTCCTTGCCTGCTTGCTCTCACTCTCAAGTTCACTCCTTCCCTGGCTTTAGAGCCTACTTCTTCAGGATTCTGATGTATTCTGAAGACCAGCTGAGACATTCAGCCTCATGGACTGACCAACTACTGGATCATTGGACCTTCCATTGGTAGACAGCCATTGCTGACTAGCTGGACCACAGCCTACATGCCACTGTAATAAGTCTCCTTTATAGTAAACTATAAACACACACACACACACACACACACACACACACACACACACACACACACACACAAAGAGCACCTGATCTTCATGGATATGGGAGTCATAGTAGGTTGTGAGCCACTGTGGTTGCTGGGAATTGAACCAGGGTCCTCTACAGGAGCAGCAAGTACTTTTTACCACCAAGCCATCTCTCCAGTCCCTGGAAAGCATCTTTTAAGGATGAGGTTTTAAAGATCATGGCAGAGCAGAAGAAACAGACTTGCCAGCAGACCAAAATTAAAGCTACCAAAGGATCAAGGTTAGAAAGCCCTACACTACCCTATGCAAGGTATAGGGCCCTATGGCACTGTCTCTGCTCCTGTGCCCAAGCAGCTGCTGCTGGTGGATGGCACTGATGACCTGCTATAGAGCAGTTAGGGGCTGCACTGCTAAGGCCACCTCTGATGTGATATCTAAGACCTAGAGTTACTTATATAACCCTGGATGATCTCAAACTTCCTCTCTTGTCTTGGCTTCCTAAGGGCTGGGATTATAGATGTGCCACTAAGGTATTAAAAACTATAGATGAGCTAAGCATGGTGGGATAGGGCGGAGAAAGAAGGATGGCAAGTTTAAGGTCAGTCTAGGGTATAACACAGAAAAAGAAAGGGGGTGAAGGCAGTAATATAAGTAAGCATGCTTAGTACTTTCATCAAAATTTCACACCAGACCTCATCACTAGACAAGTTCATTTTGCCTCAAACAGATATAACCAATACACATTCAACTAGAAACTAATTAAAAATGTTTTAAATCTCTAGAACTTGGGCCAGTGAGATAGCTCAGAGGGTAAAAGCACTTGCCACACAAAAGACTGACAACCTGAGTTTAACCCCAGAACCCACTGTGGAAGACCGATGCCACAAAACTGTCCTCTAATACATACTATAACATGAATAAGTCCTTCGCACCAATAAAACAGATTACTTTAAAATATAAACTCCTGACCTCAGAAAACTTAGCTGGCTACCTAGTAATTAGAGTAAAATTAACATAGTAGTGCTGAGAAGAGTGAAGACTGAACCTACCCACTGTGCATCCAAGGAGTTCTCAAGTGAAGTTATGCTGCCTAACACCGTCTAGTCTAATGGCTTATTTTACATAAAGGAAAATGAAGTGCAGAGACAACAAGATCACGTAAGGGCACAGTGCTAATCTACAGAAAGGATAGGGCAAAGACCACACCTTCTTTGCTTCTGACCACACCTTACTTGGTTTATCTGTCCAGTCAGTTTCTGTAAGCTGGCCATGCTCACTATGAGCTGAAAATTAACTTGACTCCCTTAACTTCATTTGTGTCCAGTTTTAACTTCAAAGCATCCAACAGATTTATCCTATTTCTCACAAGCAAGATCAATTCTGAGTAAAATAGAAAGGGGAAAAAAGTGAATAAATCAAAAGGAAGTTACCTCATGTTCTTTTTCCTGTAGCAAAAGAACAATATCCCCAGGTTCCACTCCTGGAGCCTGGTCTGCTTCTCCGGTGAACGTAATCCTCTGGCCATGTTTCATGCCTTTGTCTACATGGACTTCCAGAATCTTGACTTCTTTGATTACCTTCTTCCCTTCACATTTTTTACAGCGGTCTTTTTCATTGATGACCTCCCCTGCAAAGAGCTTCTTGTAAGAAAGAGCACCCAACATGACACTGTCTTCACAGTGCCCTTAACTCAAAAAGAACATTTTGGGTGCCACTGGTTAAAGCCACCATGAGTGACAAAACTCTTACCAAAGGTCACCCAAAAAGGGTCCCAGCTACCCAAGATTACAGAGTAAAACCTATCCTGACATTTCCTTAGCTCCTTGGGCAGTCAGCTGCTGGAGCTTCTATGAATGCTTTTGCAAACTTTTTAAGCTTTTACTTCAAGTACGCTACCAGCAGAGACAGTCCAAGTAAAATTTTAATTTTTCTTTCCAGTAAGGGTTACTGAACCTAAGAACTTGCAAATGATCTATCTATACTTGGTCCTTAAATATTCTTGATGGTGAATTACTAGACTGTACAGTTGGTACTGCAGTTTACTTCAAAGACTAAACCTTGCTTAGAATTTTAAGAGAGTTATGCTTGAAATTCACTACCCTCCTGCCTCTGCTTCCCACACAGATTACACCTGGTTCAATTCAGCTGCTAGTTTTCAGCTGAAGGTAGCAATTTTAACAACCAAGAATGCAGACACTCATCGGAATATAACATGAAGCTAGGGAGGAGACCACCTCAGGTGTCACTCCGCTATTAGCTGTCTTCTTCCACCCAGCTTTATACAACAGAATCTTTCACTCAACTGGAGGTTAGTAGGCTAGGCTGGCTGGTCAGTGAGGACCTGGGATCAGCTTCTCTCTTTAGCACAGTGATTCTTAAATGTGCACTACTGGCCTTAACACAGGTTTATGGGACTGTACCCATGGCTAGGCCCTCATGCTAGAAGGCAGTCACTGTAGCAACAATGTTATCACCTCAGCCCAATATATACCTTATTAAAATGACCTCATCATTTCTAAGAACTAAGTGGAAAAGGGAAGTTCCACAAGTATACTAATTAACCATCAAGCAAAGTACAGAATGGGGGCTGTGGCTCAGTGGTAAGGATGGTCCTAGGTGTAATCGCTCCCACCAGGGCTAGGGTAGGTGTAGGTAGTGGAAATGAGAGTGAGGACTGGTGGATATAGTTCAATGCTTGCCAAGCACACTCAAGGATTTGGGTTCACTATCCAGTGTTGCTAAGGCAAAATTCTCCACATAAACTAATCTAATTCAAAACTTAATTTCTTAGTTACACTAGCCACATCTTTCCTTCCCTTGATTAAAGTCAACTTAAAATCCCAGCAACCACATGGTGGCTCACAACCATCTGTAATGAGATCTGATGCCCTCTTCTGGTGTGTCTGAAGACAGCTATAGTGTACTTACAAATAAATAGATAAATCTTAAAACAACAACAACAACAAAACAAAACAGAACAAAACAATTTCAGAACCTGATTAGGACATTTTAGAATACCCCCAGAACCCTACTAATTAGTGATAAAGATTAATTTCTAGCTGAGTTTGCAAAATATCTTAGCTTTCAGAGGTGGAGGCAGATTAGGAATTCAAGATCATCCTTGAACACAGTTCAAGGTCAGCCTAGGTTAGAGACACTACACTGAAACAGCAATGGTATAAAAAATTCCAATCTTCTATTAGATCTTCATTTTGTAAATAAAATAAATATAAGTTTATTTTTTAAAAAATTGTAGGGGGCTGGAGAGATGGCTTAGTGGTTAAGAGCACAGACTGCTCTTCCAGAGGTCCTGAGTTCAATTTCCAGCAACCACACGGTGGCTCACAACCATCTGTAATGGGATCTGATGCCCTCTTCTGGTGTGTCTGAAGACAGCAACAATGTACTCACATACATAAAACATTTCCAACTTCTATATTCCCAACACATTCCAATCCGGGGCCTTACCTTCTCCATTACAGTCGGAGCACACAGACTGCATCTGCTGCACCATTCCTGGAGCCAGCTGTCTGATCATAATGCGCACACCTCGACCCCGACAAGCGCTGCATTTCTGAACAGCTCCAGACTTCCCACCTTGGCTAAAGCAAAAGTATAAATCACACCTTAGCCTACAAACCATTACAGTCATTAAAAAAATACAAACTGTGATTTCTAACTCTGCAGTAGTAATTATTAACGTGACCTTTAGAGGTATCAGGAGGTGCCCAGATGCTTATTAAGTTCCTCAAAAAGCAGAGACACTGTGTAGCAACAACACACTTACCCACTGCATGCACTACAGAGCACATTCTTGCTAAGTTGTAGTTTGGTTGTCTTGCCATTGTACAGGTCTTCTAAAGATACTCTGTAGAGAAAAAGAACCAGGTTCAACCAAATGTTGCCAATATTAAAAGATAAAAATAGTTTACAGAGCAAATTTCACCTTGACTTTCTGTAACAAAGAACTCAAGAATAACTATGACTATAAACAATATACATGGTGTTAACACTGCTCTTCAGAGGACAAAAGTTTGGTTCCCAGTCCCCACATTGGAACTACCTGGGACAACAGCTCTTAGAGGATCCAATGACTCTGACTCTTGAACACATGCACACTCAAAATTGCAAAAATAAATTCTTTTTTTGAGACAGGGTTTCTCTGTATAGCCCTGACTATCCTGGAACTCACTTGTAGACCAAGCTGGCCTCGAACTCAGAGATCTGCCTGCCTCTGCCTCCTGAGTGCTAGGATGAAAGACATGAGACATCCACTGCCACGACCACCCAGCAAAAATAATAAATTCACCAGGCAATGCAGGTAAGTTGGGCCAGCACTCAAGTGAATATGGAAGCATTCCAGACCTGGTTGGACAAGTTCATATTGTAATGGTTGGTACAGATCTGGTCTGGGCTGATGCACAGGCAATCAACCAATAGACATATAGCAGCTTTCTATAGGATCAGCCAAAAGCACTGTGATGTACTGGGTCAGCTTGCTGGCTTGTGCCGGCTGTTGGGTAAGCTAGGAGGAGAGGCCCTCTACATGAAGGTATGAGGCTCCTTAGTGTTCATGATGAATGTTGGCATGGTGGCCCTGAACAACTTTTAACACATCTTCAAAGTATCTAACTCAAAATGCTGAATTTAAAAATTACCAAAATTGTATGCAAAAGTACACAATATTCTATATATCCATATTACCTCAAAAAAGTGGTAAAGAAAAAAAAAAGGCTTACTAAAAATATATATGGAGGCTAGAAAGATGGCTCAGCAGTTACTTTCTATTCTTGCAGAGGACCTCGGTTCAGTTCTGAGTACCCACATAGGAGCTAACAACTGTCTACAACTTCAATTCCATAGGATTCAATACCTTCTTCTGGCCTCCATGGGCACTCACTGTACACAGTGCCCAGACATACACGCAGGCAAAACATCCATTCACATTTTCAAAAAAGTAATAAGTGTTTCTTTAAAATAAAACAATTTAAAAAGTGTATTTGCTAGATGTGGCAGTGCACACCTATAATCTTAATTCCGAAACAGGGAGACTGGCAAAAGTCCAAAGTCAGCCTTTCCTATGTAGCAAGTTCGAGGCCAGACAAGGTTACATAGAAAGACCCAGTCTCAAACAAACATACAAACTATATATATACATGCCTGTATGTGTGATGTACTGGGTCAGCTTGCTGGCTTGTGCCAGCTGCTGGGTGAGCTAGGAAGAGAGGCCCTCTACATGAAGGTATGAGGTACACACACATAACTAATAAAACAACTCAATTTTATTCATATATAGCATACTTCAATTACAAGACCAACTTCCAAACTAATCTCAAAAAACAAAGTAGCCCCATCCCTCCCTAAGGAGCTGTAGTTAATGGTTGCTGAGAGAAGGGATTCATTCTCAGTGATGTGGCCAATGGTACGCTGCCCTTGCTCAGGTAAATAACACTACCATCCCTATTCATTCAGGAAACTATAATTAAGTATAAAGGGCCAAGGGTGAAAGGCAAAAGAGTAGGAGGGACTTGTTAGAAAGAGGGGTTAGTTTGAAGGGGAAGCATAGGAAAAGGTAATATGAAGATCGTTGCCAAACTGTAAAACTACATTTTATATTTCTGTGTGTATCAAACTGTAAAAGAATAAAATTCTAAAAATTATTCAACAATACCATCCATTTATATCACAGATTTAATAATACACATTTGGTTTTTGATTGGTTTGGTTGGTTGGTTGTTGCTTTGTTTTTACTTAGTATAAATTAAGTAGCTCTGGAGCAGGCTGGCCTCAAATTCAAGAGATCTGCTTGTCTCTGTCCCTTTGTCCCAAGTAATGTGATTAAAGGTTCGAGCCACCACACCTTTTTCCAGATTTCACACATGCTAAGTGGGCTCTGTCACTGATCTATACACATGCAGCCTTTAAACCTTCCTTACTAATTTAAAACCCTTGAATTCAGGTTAAAAAACAAAGAAATCGTCTGAAGTCATCCTCCAAGGCACCTACAATATTTTGTGGTATTCAGCCTTTCGACAAATTGTTACTTTAAACTTAAAACTTTCCCATGTTGTAGACAGTATAAAGTAACACTTATAGGTAGGCAAGATGGCTCAGCAGATAATAAAGGCACTTGTTGCAGACCTAAATTTGATCATGGTGAAAGACAACCAACTCCCCACAAACTGTCCTCCCTGATTTCCACGTTCATGAAAAATAAAAAATTTAAAAACCACTTATAAATGAAAAATTACCAACAATACATCATCACATCCAAATAATGATATACTGATCTACATCTTAAGCCTTACAAGACCGGGAAAGGAAAACTGTAAATAATAATCTGACTATATTGACGTTCTCCAGAGAGGCTTAAACTGGCAAAATTTCTCTGAAGCAATTAGGTTTTATCAGCTTCAAAACATGGAGGTCAAGTCAGGGATAGTACCTCACACCTATAATCTCAACACTTGAGAGCCTGATGCAGGTGGGTTGTTATGAAGTCAAGGTCAGCCTTAGCTACAGTGTGATACTATTTCAAAAAGAAATGGTATGCTTGGCCAGGGATGCTTGGCTGGGAATCTGCCAGAGATAAAACAGCATACAAAGAAATGCACAGCAACAGTATCCATTCTAGTCCCCCTCCCTGCATATCACATGAGAGATGAGTGCTTAATCATCATGAAATGGAATTATAAAGCCACTCAAAAGAATGTTAGTTACTAGGCAGGCATGACGGTGCACACCTGTAATCCTAGTATTCAGGAGGGAGAGGTAGGAGAACATTGCTTGGACTACTTAAAAAGCTCTGGCTTAAAATAAAGGTGTGTATGTGTGTGTGTGTCTCTGAAGACAGATCAGTTGGTAATGTGCCTGCACTACAGTATCTGGGTTCAATCCTCGGCACTTGTATAAAAAGCCAGCCTTCAGCTATGGTGGGGCTGGGGAACTCATTCTTGCAGTGGACCCAGCTTCAATTTCATCCACAGGGTGGCTCACAACCATCTGTAACTCTAGTTTCAGAGGACCTGGCACTCTCTTCTTACCTCGAGAACCAGGCACTTGTGTAGTGTACAGACATACACACACGCAAGCAAAACACTTATATAAATAAGACCAAATAGATACATCTAAACAAACAGAAAACTAGACCAGTAGGATAGCTGTGGATTACCACCAAACCTGCCTCCAAGTTCAATCCCCTGGAACCCACATGGTAAAAGAAAAGAACCAACTCAACCAATTCTACAATTTGTCCTGACCTTCATGTCTGCAGGGTAGCAAGCACTAGCCCCCCTCTCCCTAATAACAAAAACTGTAACTGAAATATTTTAAACAAACAACTAAGAGTCAGGCATGATCATACACAGCAGCAATCCCTGCACTTTTGAGGTGGAGGCAGGATGTCAGGAATTCATAACCAGCTTCATGAGACCTTGTCTTAAAAACCCCAGTGTTCACTCTCCCCGCCTCAATTCAGTCTCTTGCATTTGTTATTAAGACATTTTTAGTGAAATAATTGTAAAATATAGTGAAATGGCTATTTTCAGATTGTAGAGGAGCTGTGGAATCTTAATTCAAAATCAAAGTACACACCGCTTATATGCTGACGGTTATACCAGGCTGGAAGCCAGTTAGCTCCATGGAAACCAATTTAGGAGAGTTAGCATCGAGGATCAAGTAACGAGGACACTGCCATGTAAATAATCGAAACAAACAACTATTCTTTTGACTTAAACTACTTCAAAGAATATCCACACTTGAAAATTTCAAACAGGCAACCTCAACAGCATGTGAAAAAAAAAATCTCAGGAAAAATCTATTCTTTAAAGATCTTGGTTGTTTTGAGACAGGCTTCCATGTATCCCAGGTTGGCCTCAAACTAGCTATTCAGTTGAGTATTTATGACCTTGAAGCCTGATCCTCTTGCCTCTACCTCTCCAGTGCTGTAATTATAGGTAAAGACCACCCAATCTGGCTTACGTCCAGAATTTTGTGTCTGTGAGTTAAGCACTTTATCAACTGACCTATATTTCTAGAGCACCCTTCCACCCTTTTAAGGCCTGAAGCAAAATACATCTAATTAATGTTATCACTTAATAAGAACACATTTTAAAATATGAATTTTGAAACAAAGGACAAAATATTCTGTAGTCACCCTCTGAGGAACACCATTTGGAGAAGCATTTTTTAAGAGACTCACTTTAGTGGATGCATCATGTCCTCGCCTCTTCTTCTGCCATTTCGACTTCTACTCTGATTGCCCATAAAGCCAAACAATCCTCCACCAAAAATATGCGAGAAAATATCATCCATGCCACCACCTCCGCCGCTGCCTTCCCGTAGGCCTTGTTCTCCGTATCTGTCATACAGCTCTCGCTTCTCTGGATTTGACAATACTTCATATGCAAAACTTATTTCTTTAAACTATAAAGTAAAAGTAAAAACAATTGGATTTTTTAGTGTAAGAATGCAAGAAAGACTTCAGAAACCCAGAAGCCACTTAACTCCAATAAAAGCCTTGAGTTTCAATTGGTTTCCTTTTGGTCCTCTTCACCACCTACTGTTAAACATCTTAGAATTCTCGGTGTAAAACTAAAATAGTCCTCTGAATGTTATCACCATCATTACTGTATATGCATATGAGTGTGGGAGTATGTATGGCGGTCAAAGGACAACTTTCTATCCTTCCATTGTGGATTAAGCTCAGGCTTATATGTTAGCAAAGACTTGGAACACAGAGCTATCTCAATAGCTATAATTTTTCTTATCTTTGAAGAATATTACAAGCAATAGGTTTTACTAAGGTCATTTTCAAGTAAATTAAAGTAACAGCGAAAAATTCACTCTGTAGGCATAAATGGACTTTCCTTTCTGGGAGGGTGATATATTCTAAGTTTCAGTTTAAAACTAAAACTCCAAGAATACAACGCAGTGACTTACTTTGTCTCCAGCATTTGGATTCTTGTCAGGGTGGTACTCTTTGGCTAACTTCCGGTACGCCTTCAAGAGAGATTTTGGGTAAGAGTTATACACAGCAAACAATTTAAGAGATTCACTTTTCTGAGAAGCAATATTCTAAAGTTACAGCCTTCCAAAAAATGTCACTTATTATTTAACATTTTCCACTTCAACAGTATTTACTTGCTAATAATATACCCCAAGTTACTGAAGAAAAATACAAATAAAACAACAAAGAAGAAACCGAAACATTTTTTCTTTCTTTTTTTAAAAACTATTATCAAATGTCTTTGACGGCCAGTAGCCAGACCAAGGAGACCACAATAACCAAACAAATTTTAGATTGAGTGACTACGTTTTACAGAAACTCAAGCACTACTACAAATTCAGCATAGAATAGATACTTCTACCAAGTATCTCCCCCCCATGCTGGCTGGCTCCTCTGCCTGCCCTCTAACAGGAGAACACCTAGGAGGTCCTAAGTGATGTTTTACTAGCACACGGTCGGCTAACTGGGGTCCTAGGTGGTGGTGAAACTACATACTTTCAATTAAGTGATGTGGGTAAGCACCATGTAAGTCCTCACACAGACTCATGAATTATATAACACAGCCTACCATTTCCGGTAGGGTAACAGGAAGTCTTTTTCTTTGGACTTTACCAGTCCCAGTACTTACGGGACATTCTTATTTTTCTCAGTTTACAAATTCGGATTGGATCCCGACAGCCAGAGAAGATGCTGAGAGACTTTATTAATACCCTAAGTCCCGAGATGATTTGGTACTACTACAAAGGACAACAATAAGACGTGTCTTATTTTTAGGGAGTGCACGCTCAGGTGTTTGGCTGGGACACACGACTCATCCCCGAAGCGGCCACGGGGTATTTAGATCTCCAGCCCACAAAACAATGCTTCCAAACAGACCCACGCCGCTCCAGCTGCCGGGCGAGCGAGGCAGAGGGAGGAGCCTGCTCAGCGCCGGGGGCTGCGGCCCTCAGCCCCACACCGGCGCCGGCGGTCAGCTCCTCCCCGGCCCGGCGGCGCGAGCACCGCGCGGTCCGACCTGTTTTTCCGGGTGGCCCGGGGCGCCGAGCTGGCGGTCCGCGTCTGCGCAGGGCCGGCCGGGCGGAGGCCCAAGGTCAGCCGAGCCGACTGCGCCCCCGCCGCCGCCGCGCCTCAGCCCGGCTCAGGCCGCCCAGACCGCGCAGGCCCCGCGCCCTCGCCCCGCCCGCCGGCCGGCTCGCTCCAGTACCTTCTTCAGCTCGTTCTCGCTGGCGCCGGGAGGGACGCCCAGGATGTCGTACAGCTTCGTGTCGGCCACGTTCGCCATGGCGGCCTGCCGGGCAGCACTCGCAAGCAGGCGGCGGAGCGGAAGGAGCGCGACCCGGACCACGAGCGGCGGCGGCGCAGGCCGAGGAGACGGCGCGGGGAGGCGGGCGGGGCTGAACTTTGACCCGGCGCAGCGCCATGACGTCGCCACAAGGCCCCGCCTCCGGGGCCGGGCGGGGCGGGGTTGGGCGGTGGGCGCCGGAGAGCGGCAGGTGGGGGCCTTTCCTGTCGCCGCTCCGTGACGCGCGAGCGACCGCGGAGTGGAGGGGAGCGGTGTGCGGCGTTCATAAAGAACTCTCGGTGCAGCTGAGGCCTGAGGGAAAGAAGCCGGCGTGGAATCCTCCCGGGGTGGTTCCCCCGGGGCCACGGTGGAAAAACAGCACGTGGGTGTGAGTGTGTGAGGTTCCCAAATAGCGAGTTACACCCGTGATGTGATTTCCACAACACCTTCACTAACTCATTTCATCTCCTTAACTTCCCCCTCAGCACCTCTGCGTAGGGGAAACAATTTCATTCATAAATACTCAGATTTATACCTAGCAGACGAGGTTTTAAAGGCATAGCCATCCTGTCACATCGGAGGAAGGGACAAATCTTTTTTACACATTCCCAATTGGTTTCGGGGCATCCAGATAAACCAAAGTCACCCTGTTCCACCGGGATCATGTGTTCAAGTGTCTCACTTGACAGCTTTAAAATTAGCTAACGCCAAAGGTTTGGTTGGCATAAGGCAGTATGGCAGCGTGCCGGAACTTGGTGGCTGTCAGTCGACTTCGTTTTGCTTTAGCTCGAAAGAGTTCTGTGCTTTACCACATTCCAGGATGTATAGCGTGCCTTCCAACTGTTTTTTCGAGAGTAAAACACTCTGGTCAGTTGAAAACGTGAACTGGGAAACAACTGCTCGTTGGCCATAAGTATGTCAGTGGAGGTGATACACCTTTCTTGTTATTCTTCCTGACCGAGTTTTGGAGGTCCTTCCCTGCCGTGCTAAGACTTCTGAAATTTAACCTGAACGCTCAGAAGAGTCTCATGAGAAGTTAGATGCTCCTTCTGCTATTCAAAATGCCCCTTAACCTGGAGTGTTTTCCTTAATTCATAACCTGGTGAACCTTCCTGTCTTATTTGATGTTCGTTTTCCTGATAAGTATGATTTATGACATGAATGCTGTTCTCACATGTGAGTCAAAATTCTTTAATAGGATATAGCTTATCTATCTGGTTTCCAGGACTTATTTGGAGGTTCTAGCAGGGGACCACAGCTATTTTATACCCTTTGGCCAAAGATTAGCCTCTCTTCTTGATCAAATATCCAGTTTCAGGAAGGGACATACAAAGAAGAAGAGGGAACACTCACCTACACACCCAGATCAGCCAAAATAACCCTGGGGACAGATGTTGAAGTCAGATCATCCTTCTTCTGACTTTGAATTTTACAAAGACCCCTAATCATTCAAGAGTGTAAGTCCTGAAATTAGATTGTATAAGCTGGGAACTTGGCTCTGTCTTCTTTTAACAGTAAGCTTGGCTCTGCAATGTACTTTTCTGAGGTTACTTCCTTACTGCAAGACACTATTTTTTTTTAGTAGTATTTATGTTCTGGGGATGAGGCTTAGCTGGTAGAATGCTTGAGTAGAATACACCAAGGCCCTGGGTTCAGCCTCTAGAAAAAGGAGAAGAAAAGATAGAAAAAAAAAAAAGGGGGGGAACTTTTGATTCAACTACTCTAATTTTTTATTTAGGCTGCCCTTTGGCTTTGTAATAAATCAATGAATGAATTGGCTTTTTGAGGCCCTGATTCAATCCCCATAACTGCATAAATGCATTGTGGCAGCTCACACCTGTAATCCCAGTGCCTGGGATGTGGAGACAGAATAGGAGTAAAAACAATGGTGTTAGCTTTATTGTTGGCCGACTTACCTACAGGTTTTTTATACTACCTTTATTCATTGGAATAGCTGGCTTCCCTGAACGGCCTCAGTTCCTCTCTTCTGGGATTAATGCTCCTTAGTAGCTTCTCATGGTCTTACATGTTTGCTAATTAGTTCCATTTCTCTTTCCCCTTTTCAGTCAGTTTCTGCTGCACAGGAAAGGAAGTACCTGTGTGTAGTTACTTTTTGTATCTTATTTCTGTCCATGAACTGTTGAAAAGAGCAGGATTCCCCCCTTGGTCTCACTTTCAGTTTAGTTTTTTTTTTTTTTTTTCTTTTTGTTTTCTTGTAAGGGGGGAAAATCTCCACTTGATTAAGTTTTAGCTTGTGATATTCTGGAAATTCCCTCAGCCCTGTTATTTTACTTATTACTTGCCTTTAAACTATTTTTGTATTTATTTATTTATAATATTTTGTTCATTTCTGAATTGTAATTGTAGTCAGCACTTTGCTAATTTTGTAGGGCCACAAGTTATTTCAGAATAGCTCTGTGCGTCATCTGACACATGTTGTCATTCCTGACATCATGAGCCTGAGTTAAGCCTGTGTCTGTGTGAGCATTGTGGCACCTTGGACATTTTCTGAGTTTTTGAGATACTTCATTTATTTTAGCTCTGTTATGTAGCTAATGCCAGGATGGAGGAAACACCTGCATCTCATTTCATATCTAAGGATCATAAAATGCTGAGTCACAGTGCATCTGAGGTCTGTTCTCATTAGGCAAACAATTTAGTTTGAGGCTAAAGTGGTTTCAGATTTCTTCCAAGCTTATACTGTTGTTCAGTTCCTTCATTTTTGATTCAGTATGCCTGTGATTGAGAGCTATTGGGTTGGGATAAAGGAGATTGATAGGGACTCGGGAAGGAGTAAATGAAATACATTATATTCTGTAGGCCATTCCTATTCACAGGTAATTAAATGGAGAAATGAGCAGCTGATTATTTCAGACAATCCTTTATGTGTCATTCAGGCTACTCAGAACGTAGTTTTGCTTTCTGCCTTTAACTAGCACTAGATTTATTCTCTCTCTCTCTTTCTTTCTAAACTTTAAAAAATATTTTTTCATGTTAACCGTTTGGTATTGGATATCACGTTGCTTTTCTCTTCCCTAAGGGAGACTCTTTCTCCCATTCTCAGCATTCCTCACTTGCCTGTAGTTCTTTGTGTAGGGTTGAGGCCTTAAGGACTTTCCTCCATCCACGACACCCTATTTTGTTTCTTTGGGTTTTTTTTTTTCTGTCTTTTTTGTTTTTTAAAATTTATTTATTTAATGTATGTGAGTACACTGTCTCTGTCTTCAGTCACAGCAGAAGAGGGCATTGGATCCCATTGTAGATGGTTGTGAGCCACCATGTGGTTGCTGGGAACTGAACTCAGGACCTCTGGAAGAGCAGTCAGTACTCTTAACCGCTGAGCCATCTCTCCAGCTGTGGCCTCCCTTCCCCCAGCCTGGAACCTGCTTGCTCGAGGGTGGAGCTACCTGCTCATTCGTCCTGCCACGCCTACTGCTGGAACCTGCCCTTGCTGCCTGGAGGCACACACGTGTTCGTCCTGCTACTGGACCCTGAGTTACTTGGCGGGAAGTTGGGTTCCCTCCCCCTTCCTTTATAACTGAGTGTCTGGAAATAGTAAAATTGAGCCTTGATCAGAATGTTTGTTGTCTTGGCTCCATTCTTTCTTCCGCCCCGTCTAGATTCCTCTCTTTTCAGTTCGAACTGCCATTCTCAGTTGAACCGTTCGTGTTGTGGGCTGTGGGCAGGCCGCAACAGTTGGCGCCAGAACTGGGACCTGAAGAACGGCAGAGGGATGCTAAGAGAAACGACTGCTGTGTGGAGCTCCACAAGAAAGGAAAGGATCTTCGTATTGGAGGAGCATCGGAGCAACGGACAGGTACACATGCTAGCGCTAGCCTAAAATTTCAGTTTTGTAAAGTGTTGCTGAGGATGTGGTAGGATACGAATCAAGTTTGAATCAGTGCTGACCCAACACTGTTTCTGCTTGGGGTCAGTAGTTCGTTAATCGGAACTAGATACGGAGACAGGCGGTGTGCCGCAGCTTTTTAGAAAGCTGCTTAGGTGGAAGAAGGAAGGGTTTAAAGTCATGGATCAGGCGGTTGTTTTTAGTTTTCAGGAGTTGCTTCAGGCCAGAGGAGTAAGGCTTGAAGTACAATTAGTAAGAAATTTTTTAGATAAGATAGATAGCTGTTGTCCATGGTTCAAAGAAGAAGAAACGATAGATTGTGGAACCTGGGAGAAAGTTGGTGAGGCCTTGAATATCGCTCAGACAGATAATTTTACCCTAGGTCTCTGGGCGCTTGTAAATGATGCTATAAAAGATGCAACTTCTCCAGGGCTAAATTGCCCTCAGGCGGAGCTTGTGGTATCTCAGGAGGAGTGCCTATCAGAGAAGGCCTCCTCAGAAAAAGATCTTCTTAACTCAAAAATTGATAAATGTGGAAACTCTGATGATGGACTGAATTTTAACAAAAATCACTCAGATAGAGGAATTGCCCATTACCTTAATGAGAATTGGTCCTCTTGCGAATCTCCCGCTTCACCTATAGTCACCACTTCGGGAGGTGCTACTCATAGGGACACACAGCTAAGCGAGTTAGAGTTTGAGATTAAGCTTCAGAGGCTGAGTCTCTTAAGATATTTCTAGTTTAGATAATGATTAATGTGGTTCCTATCCTAAATAGTAAAATTTAAGATAAGATATAAAGCAATGCCTCTTTATTAAAGCGTTAAAGCTTGCTTTAATAGGTATTCATAGGTATTAATTGATATCCAAACTTCGTAATATGATAGTAATGCTTCTAATATTGATTTTAACAGTGATAAATTGTTTTAAACATAGGTTTTGCTTTCCCAAAGTTGTAGATATTATCCTAACCTTGCACAAAAACTTAAAAATTATGGTTAAAACTGCCATTGTTCCATTGACTGCAGCTTGCAGTTTGATTGCAAATTTAAGATTAATGCTCAGATTAAAAAGTATTTTACCTTTGAGTCAATACAGGGCTCTGGGCAGCCCCAGAGCGGCTTGTGGCCCTTTCTTTTGTTTTGCAAACAATGCCTAAAAAAATTTTTCCCTGTGTTCAAGAAAATTTCTTTTTAACAGTGTTACAGATCTATTCAGATGTTTAAAATAAAGCTTAAATTCAAAGATTTTTGCTTCTAGTAAACTGGTAATCACTAGAAAATTTTGCCTCTACGTATGGCTAATATAGCTTTACATTATGTAAGAAAAATGTTTATTGTTTCTGCTTCTTTACAAGAAGCCAAAAGTTTTAATCTTTCAGTATATATTGTTTCCTAAGTGGAAAGTATTTTATTAACTAATGCTTCTCAAGGGAAGTTTACCTTAAATCCTTGCTTGTCATTTTTCCAGTTTGGACTAGCTTCTAGCCTTTTAACTTTATGGAAATAGTACATCAGAGACTGTATATTCAGACTTAGTAAAATTAGTCATTTAATAGAGTCATAATGATTTTTCACTCTTCTTCAGTGTGACCAGCCATTCTAACTCAATCTTAGACTGGTCTAATATTCAGTTCAATTATTAGAGATTCCTATATTCTAAATTACCTAGCAAAGTTAATTCAGAGCATTTCCCCCAAGGTCACCAAAGGCTCATCTTGCCTTCACCTTATTTGTCCTAAACTTTTTGCAAACTGACATTAAAGGTCAGTCTGCAGCGGAACGCCACTGGCACCCAGTTACTTCTAATTCTTATGCATTGGTAAAATGGAAGGACGCCCTGACTAATAAATGGAAGGGTCCGGATCCAGTTCTAATCTGGGGAAGAGGCTCGGTTTGTGTTTTTTCACGAGATGAAGATGAAGCACGGTGGCTACCAGAGAGATTAATTCGTCAGGTAAACACAGATTCTGTCTCTTCTCGTAAGTATCATTCTAAAGACTAAAATTCCTCTTGTGCTTAGAATTCAGCTGGGAGTGGAAGCTCCCAAAAAACTGTTTTCCTCTGAGCCAATTCCCCTACAGGAGGCCGGAGATTAGCTTTAGTTTTACAATTTGCATCTAAATAAAGTACCTTGACTTCTCCAAACAGAAAATTTACATTGCTACTCTCTCATTGTTTAGATTTCTTTCTTTTCTCAAGCAGGTCAATCTACATTCTCCGGTTCTCCGCCCCTAAGAGCAAACAGGTGGTACTGCTAATCTCCCTTCCAAGGACATCCCAGCACGTGGCTTTCAGCCTGAGATAAGATTTAGATTTACCAGGAGAGCTAGGGAAGTAGAAATTTCATATATTTACAGAGATTAGTTCTTATTTTGATAGAGATGGGCTTAGTCCCTTAGCTGGCCTCTGGCTTTTCACCCTTGCTGTTACTGCAAGGTGTCCTTAGTTCCTCAGGCTGTTGGGAATAACAGAGATGAAGAGGAAAGACCTCCAGCTCCTATTTTAACCAAAATTAATGGTGTTAATACTGACATAATTCTTGTCTAGGCTTTGCTAAATCTGAGGTTGACAAGTCTCATATAGAGACCGCGCATAACTCAGAACTGCGCTACTGATTCATAATCATATGAATACAGTATGGGTACCGCTTGGCGCAGGAGATTACTGCGGAGGGAAGGTCCAGCTTGACCGTTTCTGAGTTCCCTGTGTGACACACCTGATTTGAAAGAGGTTGGTATCTGATTCCAGCTAAAAACCAAAAATACTTAAGGCTCTGCCTCCCCTCCCCAAAAGATACCAAGAGCCACAGATGTGAGTTGTTATAACACTCACGGGAGGAATCAGGTCAATGTCCACCCAAGTCAAGGTTAAAGGCCCACTCATCTATGGATGAAAAAAAATCATTTGATCACCTCTGTTAAGCATTGCCTATTTAAACTTAATTAATAGGGGGGAGAGAGGTTGGAGACCTTACTGTCGTAAGGGCAAGCCCTTCACTGCCTCCCACCCAAATAAAAAAGCCAACTGGAACCTGCTTGCTCAAGGGTGGAGCTACCTGCTCATTCGTCCTGCCACGCCTACTGCTGGAACCTGCCCTTGCTGCCTGGAGGCACACACGTGTTCGTCCTGCTACTGGACCCTGAGTTACTTGGAGGGAAGTTGGGTTCCCTCCCCCTTCCTTTATAACTGAGTGTCTGGAAATAGTAAAATTGAGCCTTGATCAGAATGTTTGTTGTCTTGGCTCCATTCTTTCTTCCGCCCCGTCTAGATTCCTCTCTTTTCAGTTCGAACTGCCATTCTCAGTTGAACCGTTCGTGTTGTGGGCTGCGGGCAGGCCGCAACACCAGCCCATAAACTCTTTTTAAAAAAAACTCCAAACAATGAAAAGATTCAGGTTAGAAATTATTTGGACTGATGGAGTAATAGTAGCATTGGTGAAGAATGGTTATATTTGGGTATATTTTGAACTTCAGGTGGAAATGAGGGCGAGGCAGAAATAAACACTCACTGAATTTACTAATCTAGCCATGTTGTGGCTCAGGCCTTTAATCCCACCAATGAGGTAGTAGGTAGGAGGGTTTCGATTAGCTTCAACCACAGAGGGAGAGCCTGTCTCAAACAACAAAACAGCCCAACCCACTACCACCAAACAAATAAATTGTGTTAACTATTTCTCTTGTTTCTGTGATTAAAAAACGACCACAAAAGCACCATAAGGGAGACAGGTCTGGTTTGGTTCATAATTTGAGACTACAGTTCATGTGACAGAGAAGTTAATGCACCAGGAGCTTGAGTTGATCACATTGGATGCAGTCAAAAAGCAGAACTCTCCGTCCGGGGGGTGGTGGTATCTACATTTAATCCCAGCATTTGAGAGGCACGGGAAACTAGATCTCTGCATTGAAGAGAGATGATCTTGCCTCATCTACAGAGTAAGTTCCAGAACTGCCTATACAGAGAATCTGTCTGTCTGTCTGTCTCTCTCTGTGGTGTGTTTATATTTGCATGCATGCCATGGCCCATATATGGAGTGCTGAGGACACTTTATAGGAGTATGTTTTCTCCCACCATGTGGGTCCTTGAGTTTGAACTTAGGTTGTCAGGCTTTGAGGCAAGTGCCTTAACCTACTCAGTCATCTCACATTTCCTCTTTCTTCATTTTATGCAGTCCAGAATCCTAGCTAGGAAATGATGCCAACCACAGTGGGCAGGTCTTCCCTCCTCAATCTAGTGCTCAGAAGCCCATCTCTTCTAATTCCCAGGTAGACTATTAACACTACCTATCATATAAATCAATTATTAATATTCACAATACACTTAAGAAGAAATACTTTTAAAGTTTAAAAATTAATCTACTAGCAGAACAAAAAAGTGTATATGTTTATGAGGTACAATATGATGATTGTATGTGAATATTTTACCAAGTGATTATACCAAGCTAATTAGCATATCCATCACCTCACATATATTGTTTTGTGGTATAAACACTTAAAACCTATCCTGGATGTATTCAGTATACTCAAAGAAAGTAAACAAAATTAAATCCTTTTTTTCTTGCTTTTAAAAAATTTGCATAGACTTGGCTGATCTAGAACTCACTCTGAAGACCAGGCTGGCTTCAAACTCACAAAGATCCTCAAGTGCTGGGATTAAAAGTGTCGTCACCACTGTCCACCTATAAAACCCATACGTTTAGAAATTTTGAAATAAATGTCTTAGGGTTACTAGTGCTGTGATGAAACACCATGACCAAAAGAAACTTTGGCTTAGTCTTTCACATTACATACAGTTCATCATCAAAGGATGTCAGATAAGGAACTCAAGCATGAACAGGAACCAGGAAGCAGGAGCTGATGCAGAGACCATGGAGGAGAGCTGCTTACTGACTTGCTTCTCGTGGTTTACTCAGCCTGCTTTCTTGTAGAACCCAGGATGGCCAGCCCAGGGATGGCACCACCCACAGTGGGCTGTGCCTTCCACCAATGATTGCTAATTAAGAAAATGCCATACAGGCTTGCCTAGGGCTGAATCTTATGGAGGCATTTTCTTGATTGACAGTTCCTCTTTTCAGATAACTCTAGCTTGTGTAAAATTGATTTAAAACTACCCCCAAAGCTCCTTGGAACTAAACCACCAATCAAAGAAAACACATGGTGCAACTTGTGGCTCTAGCTGTATATGTAGCAGAGGATTTCCTAGTCGGTCATCAAGGGAGGAGAGGCCCTAGGTCCTGTGAAGATTCTATGCCCCAGTATAGGGGAATGCCAGGACCAGGAATGGGAGTGGATGGGTTGGGGAGCAGGGGGAGGGGATAGGGGATTTTTGGAGGGGAAATTAGAAAAGGGGAATAACATTTGAAATGTAAATAAAGAAAATATCTAATAATAATAATAATAATAAAAACTAACCAGTAGGATAATATCTTACTTCTTTGTCTTTTAGAATTTTGAGATAGGACCTGCTATGCAGCCTTGAATGACCTGAAACTTGGTATGTAGTTCAAGCTTTTGGTGTTTTTTGCTCTTGAGTCATTTAGCCTATTGAGCCTGGGATGACTAAGAGAAGCATTGTTTTTACTTCATCCAGTGCTGTAGACCAAGTAATGTTGGTAATTCAGTCCAAAAGGAACTTCTCTAAAATTTACTTTAAAAGACAGGATAAAAAGTAAGTGTGGATAATTAAGAGGAAGAGGAAAGTAAGGGTCGGAGCCAGGATGAGAGGAAGCCAAGAGCCTATCCATGGGAGGCAGCTTGTTGAATTTTGTGTGCCTGGTCTTTGCAAAGGCCTTGTTGGATTTTTTTGGATCTGTTAGTGTAGAAATAGCATTATTCCTGGAGAAGGGCACCTCTGTTGGCAGCAGTCAGGAAATCTAGTCTTTGATTTGGGTCCTGGAATTTAAGAAGTTAGGCCTGCTTTTCACTGCTGCAGATAGACATCGCAGTGCTTGCTAAATTGAGCCAAGGTCATGTCTTATAATGAGCACTATTTTTTCCCCAGGAAGAGAATCCTCAGTAAGAAATATAGTAATATCTGAGGAGTGCAGTCCCTTAGTATATAAAAACATGTGCTGATCATTTTAGTCCTGCTTACACTTTTCTGCTGGGTGTTTTAGGCCGTGTAAGTGACCAAATTAATTACTTTCTTTCAACAGAGAAGGCTAGTAGAAGTTCTGGTCCTCAGGGTCTTTTGGGTTTGGAAGAAACCTCTGGCTCTTCTAGCCTTTCTTTGCCAGTTGTTCTGTCCATGTGAGGATAACTCAGACACTTGCCTGACGATTGCTTCACTTGGAAGGAAGTATGGAATAAACTTTTCCTCTCTTGACCTTCTTTATAGATTGGATACTGGTTAGAATTCACCAGATAGTGTCTCCATGCCCTTCCTGGACAGGAAACAGGTGATGCTCATTGTTACAAACTATTTGAAGATATGTACCATAGTTCCCTGGGATATGGTTGACCTTGGAAGGGAAAAGGTTCTTCCTTTTAATCTATTTTACCACATCAGTATAGACTCCCAAATGTGGCTATTGAGCACCTAGAAGGTAAGTTACACGAGTCTGATGTGTTAACTATTGCCTAATATTTTAAAAACCACACGTTTCTAAATAATTTAAAGAGACATATTTTAGTCAGTTCTTATAATGGTTGATTTTTTTTTACTTTAAAATCTTTAATAGTGACCTAGTGTGGCACACACTTTTAATCCCAGCACTTGGGAGGCAGAGGCAAGCAGATCGCTGAGTTTGAGGCCAGCCTGGTCTACAGAGTGAGTTCCAGGACAGCTAGGGATACACAGAGAAACCCTGTTTTGAAAAACAAACAACCCCCAAACAAAATAAAATGAAAACTCAAAGCCAAAAATAAAACCAAACAGAAATGAAAGTGGAGGAGGGGCTGAGAGACAGTAGAGGGGTGAACCCACATGTGCTGTACACATGTTAAATGCCAAAGAACAGGTTAACTTGATATATTTGTAGGTTAAGTTTATATGTATGTGTGTTTTGTCTGTACATATGTGTGTCCCCCATGAGCATGTCTACAGATGACTGTGAGCCACCATGTGAATGCTGGGAGCAGAAGGTCCTCTGCAGAGCTGCAAGTGCTCTGAATCCCTGAGCTGTCTCTCCAGTGCCAAGAACAAATTAAGATTTTAAAGACAATTTGATACCAAAGGTAAATCTGACTGATGAACTGATCTTTTCTTTCCTTTTTATGTTTCTGTTGTTGTTTTATTTGTTTTTCAAGACAGAGTCTCTCTGTATTGCCTGCCTCCGGTATAAAAGATTACAAAGTGAGTTCCAGGACAGCCAGGGCTATACAGAGAAACCCTGTCTCCAAAAAACAAAAAACAAACAAACAAACAAACAAAAAAAAAAGAAAAAAAGAAATGATTATGAGCTCAAGAGATGGCTCAGCAAACAAGAGCGCCTCTTCCAGAGGACCCAGGTTTAAATCCCAACACCCACATGGCAGCTCACAACTGTCTGTATCTTAAACAGACATGCATACAGACAAAACATCAATGGACATAAAATAAAAATAAGTTATATATATATATATATATATATATATATATATATATATATATATATATAAAAGAAAACCAAGGTCATGAGGTCAGGGATCATGAGGCAGAGGAATTCTTTCTATTTTATGTAGAGCAACATGTGCCTTTCCTTCTCTACCTGCTGTAAGTAGGTTTTCAGTTTTAAAAGTCCAGATAGGAAGCAAGCATAATAAGCACTCTGGTGATTTTCTATCTATCTATCTGTCTGTCTGTCTGTCTATCTATCTATCTATAGAGAGGACTGTTCACTGGTAAAGCATTCTTAAAATTTGCCACATGTAACCTGGGTTTAAGCTCCTTTAATCTAGAGAATACTAAACAGAAAAAAAATGTAAAAGAACTCAGAAGGTTATGGTGTTGTGTCCTGGCAATAGAAAAGTAAGACAATAGGACAATGCAGAATGTTTACATTTACCTATGCACACACTGTTAAACTATGAGGCCTTGTAAATTCCCTGGTAAATCTTATAGAAAACACAAGGCAGCATTTCTACAGTACATGGTGTCATCTATTACCGTGCTGTTGGCTTTGAATGGGTGAATGTACAGATACATAGCAAAATATTTACAACCTCTTGTAAAAAATCAACCAAGAAAACCTTGCCAAAACTACTACATTTGGAATTGTTGGTCAAGAAACTTGTAGGCAAGCCGGGCGTGGTAGCACATGCCTTTAATCTCAGCACTCAGGAGGCAGAGGCAGGCAGGATTTCTGAGTTCGAGGCCAGCCTGGTCTAAAAAGTGAGTTCCAGGACAGCCAGGTGTATACAGAGAAACTGTCTCAAAAAACCAAGAAAAAAAAAAAAACCCAAAAAACAAAAAAAGAAACTTGTAGGCAGAAAGTATTTTCTGTTTTCCCTATGGATGAACATACCATTAGCTGCTTTTATGATAGACATATCTATATCATGAGAGATAAATAACCTATGCTGGAAATAGTTATCCTATTTGCTGACCTTAAAGGCACAATGCCTTTACTCTTGGGTTGTTTTATTCTTTCCCTTGCCATGGAGTTGGGACCAACCTGACCCAAGACAAGGGTTTTGGGGACATTTTGAAACAAACATGTTTGATTGGGCCAGATCCTCAGTAATCTTAAACAGTGATTGATAATTTGTTAATATAATATGCAGAGAAAGGGCATTTGTTTTTATGTAAAAGTGAACTCAATGATTTAAAAGCCAGCCATCCTAAAGCACCCAGAAACTAATGTGTAGGTCAAGGAGAGAGAGCAGGTGTTAGGACCCAGCATAGCTTTAAACAGTCTGGCCTGCTGAGGGGCTGGGCTTGAACTGAAAACTGGCTGGGCCACTTTGCAGTAGGGCTCCTGCCCTGGCAGCTAGGAAGGCTGCTCAGACGCCTTAGGTCTCTCACGGGCAAAAAAAGAGTCTGAGGTCTGTGAGAGGACATGGCTGTTGTACTCCTTCTGCCGTAACTTTTGCTCCAGCAGCTCCTGTTTGGTGCCTCAGTACAGATAAGGTTTTATTGTGTCACACCTGGGATAATTAAAAGCCACCAGCAACCACAGGGACCAGAACTGTCTTCTTGTGGGCAGGACCTAGTGAGACCTCCATGAGGGGAGAGATGTGTGGAGTAGCACTTCAGTCCTAAGACACAGAGTGGAGACTTAAGTTGAGGAAGTTATAGGGCAGTGGTGGATTGTAGGGGCGGTTCTGAAGCTAAGGTCCGGTACCCAAATTGGTTCTTGGTCTGTCAGTAAAGAAGCCATGGGCCAATTGCTGGGCGGAAGGGATAGGCGAGAATTCTGGGTCCCTGGAGGAAAAGGGAGAGACAAAAAGAGAGGACAGAGTTCGCCATGTTTTGGAGAGAGACAGGCCAAGGTCTCCAGAGGAGCAGCAGCCTCTACTCCTACAGAAGGGTGGTCAGAGATGTAACCAAACAACCAAGTTTAAGGCAGGTGGGAAGTGTGGAGATAAGAATATTAATAAGGGGGCTGGAGAGATGGCTCAGAGGTTAAGAGCACTGACTGCTCTTCTGAAGACCCTGAGTTCAAATCCCAGCAACCACATGGTGGTTCACAACCATCCGCAATGAGATCTGGTGCCCTCTTCTGGTGTGTCTGAAAACAGCTACAGTGTACTTACATATAATAAATAAATCTTAAAAAGAAAAAAAAAAAGAAAAGAAAAAAGAAAAAAAGGGCATGATTTTCCTGGCTAGGGATAGTAGCGCCTAGCAATTGTGTCCAAAGGCAGATTGAAAATGAACAACTGTGTGTCTTTGATCCCTGGATTCAAGGGAAATTGGGTGGATCTGGTAGCTTGACCCATTCCCGGAGCTTAGGTGAGGGTAGCAGAAGCTACTGGAAACAGAGGCTAGATTATGAGGAGGGGAGTGAGGAGGTGTGTAAAGAGGCAGAATGGGAGAAAGTTCTGTTGACGCTTGATAAGGAGGGGGCTCATCTGTCAGATCAGGATCTGAGAGAGGATCCCAGTAAGAAGTTTAAGCTTAGTAAAAGCTGATATGCAGGATGGTTAAACAAAGGGGAGAGCAGAGTAGAGGTAAAAGGAGGCCTGACGATAGGGAACCTCTGACCATTTGCCAACTCATTCTAGGAACCTTGTTTAATACCCGTGAAGTGCAGGTTTGAACATGCCCAACTTAGTATAGCAGTTTTAGTTATGGAGGGCATATTGGGGGTAGATGAAGTCCAGCTTGAGGCACCAGTGTTTGATTTTTTTTTTAAATTTAATTTAATTTAATTTTTTGAAACAGACCAAAGGTCTGTCTTTAGGAATATAGGGCTGTTGCACATGTTGTAGGTCAAAATGTGTTAGGCTAGTTTCCTACATTGAGGAATGCCCAAAATTTAGAAGTTTCTGAGAGTTTCTCAGGGGTCCTGGAGGAAATATTGGGAAGAAAAAAAGACCCCCCCCCCCCTAGGACCTGAAAGGAAGTTAAAATCCCAGGGTCCTGTTGGGGATTCACCAGACCTTTAGACTATCCCCATCCTGTGGGAGGAACCCATGATCCAGCAACCGGAGGATACAGGAGTACTGCCCTATTGTAGCTGGTAGGGGAAGGGGAAGGGCGTGGTTCCAGGACTAGTGTGGGGGTGGTGCAGGGGAGGGTATCTGTTCTTTTGGAATAAAATGGACAGCACATTTCCTAGAGCTGTGAACCTGCTTCATGGCCATGTTTTTTTGTGTAGGAGATTTTCTTTATTTAACTTACCCTTATAGTGACAGCATATAAGGCTTTTTTCTCTCACATAAGCACTGGTTGTCATTTGTTTTCTTTATTAAAAACATCTGACTAGCATGACCATTATAACCATCTCTGAGTCATTTCAATTTGCATTTCTCTAATGGCTAAAGATGTAGAATATTTCTCATAGCTTACTTAATCTATGTTAAGTTTATTGACCCATTTATAGTCTTTTTTGGGTGGCTAATTTTCACAAATCTTTGTATTATTTGTACCTTTTGTTTGAAGTATAGTTGGCAAAGTTTTTTTTTAAGATTTCTTTTTTTAAAATATTATATATACATTGTATGTGAATACACTGTTGCTATCTTCAGACACACCAGAAGAGGGCATCTGATCCCATTACAGATGGTTGTGAGCCACCATGTGGTTGCTGGGAATTGAACTCAGGATCTCTGGAAGAGCAGTCAGTGTTCTTAACCGATGAGCCATCTCTCCAGCCCCCTTTTTTGAGATTTCTTTATCTATGTGACTACACTGTTGCTGTCTTCGGACACACCAGAAAAGGGCATCAGATCCTATTACAGAGGGTTACAGCCACCATGTGCTTACTGGGAATTTTTTCTATAGACTGTTTACTCTGCTGCTTGTAGTTTCCTTTGGCTTACAGAAGCTGTTTATTTGTTCTGTGTGCACATGCTTGCCCTGACACTTGCAGAAGTCAGAGGATGATTTTGTTGGTACTTCCCTCCCACTTCCAGGTGAGACAGTGGGTCTTTTCCCACGGGGCTATCTCCCTGACCCCGTTTGTCAGTTCTTAGGGCTATTTCCTGTGCTGTTGGGGCTCTTTTTAGAAGGTCTCTACCTATACTTATATCTGGAATTGTTTTCTCTATCAGTTTCTGCATTTCAGGTTCCCCTACCCCCTCTGGTGATAAATAGGGTTCAGATTTCGTTCTTCTGTAGGTTTTGCAACACTGTTTATTGAGTAGGTGGTCTTTTTCCCAGTCCATATTTTTGGCATCTTTGCTAAAAAGTAGATGTGCATAGCTGTGTGAGTTTATTTCAGGGTCCTCTATTCTGTTCCAGTGGCCTGCCTGTTGATTTTTGTAGCAATACAATATTGTCTTATATATTAAAAACCAGCCTGCTTGGTCTACATAGCAAGTTTCAGGCTGCCAGGAAGACCCCCTCCCCCAATAATAAAAATGTCAAGATACAGCAAATTAAATGCTCTTCGAAGTCCATTACATACTCAAATATCTGACAACCTTAAAAGAACCTCTTTGTTCCAGTTAGAGGCAGCCAATGATTTGGGTTAGCTCTTCTTATCCAAACTAAAATATGTTTCACTTATCTGCTACCTTTACTTTTTTGGGTCACAATGCATTCTTATAATTTTAGATACAATACTCATATCTGTTAGAGGTAAATGTTGTAACAGATACATAGGACAAAAGAAAAACTCAAACACAGACCATGATAGCTAGTAGATTTAATATCCACAGATTTCTTAATGGCTTTCCCAGCCATTTCTCTCTACTTAAGACCAATTCCTGCTTCTTCATCGTCCTCTGCAGCATAGCCGAGGAGTAAGCCTTTCAAGTACCAAGGAACATAGACAATATGTTCTAAATACACTAAGTGATATGTTTGACAACAGAGAAAATGTAAACTAGAGTTCCCAGAAGCAAACTCACACTTTGGTTATTAGAATTTCAGCAACTTACTTCAGTAACTGTAGAAAATTAATATACTCTAGGCCCAGAATTGTACTGGATAGATTTCATCAACTTGATACAAACTTGAGTCATCTAGGAAGAGGGAAAGTCAGTTGAGGACATCAGATTGGCCTGTAGGCAAGTCTGTGGGCATGTTCTTGATTAATGATTGATGTGGAAGTGCCTAGGCCACTCTAGGCAGTCCCATAGTTGGGCAAAGGTTCTGAGGTATATAAAAAAGCAAACTAGGGCTGGTGAGATGGCTCAGTGGGTAAGAGCACTGACTGCTCTTCCAAAGGTCCTGAGTTCAAATGGCTCACAACCACTTGAAATGAGATCTGATGCACTCTTCTGGTGTGTCTGAACATAGACACACACATAACTACAATGTACTTATTTACAATAATAAATACATTTTTGGGCCGGATAAATAAATCTTTGGGCTGGAGTGAGCAGGGACTGAGTGAGCGGGGTTGACCAGAGCACATGGGGCCAACCAGAGCAAGCAGAGGTTCTAAATTCAATACCCAGCAACCACATGAATGCTCACAACCATCTGTACAGCTACAGTGTGCTCATACACATTGTCTTAGTCAGAGTTTCTATTCCTGCACAAACATCATGACCAAGAACCAAGCTGGGGAGGAAAGGGTTTATTCGGCTTACACTTCCATACGGCTGTTCATCACCAAGGAAGTCAGGACTGGAACTCAAGCAGGTCAGGAAGCAGGAGCTGATGCAGAGGCCATGGAGGGATGTTCTTTACTGGCTTGCTTCCCCTGGCTTGCTCAGCCTGCTTTCTTATAGAACCAAGGCTACCAGCCCAGAGATGGTCCCACCCACAAGGGGCCTTTCCCCCTTGATCACTAATTGAGAAAATGCCTTACAGTTGTATTTCATGGAGGCATTTCTCCAACTGAAGCTCCTTTCTCTGTGATAACTCCAGCTGTGTCAAGTTGACACAAAACTAGCCAGTACACACATAAAATAAATAAATTTTTTTAAAAAAATAAAAAAGCAAACTGAGTAAGCCACAGGGAGCAAGCCTATAAATAATACTATTCCATGGTCTCTGCTTCAGTTCCTGCTTCCAGATTCCTTCCTTGAGTTGCTGCTCTGACTTTCTTTCATGATGGACTACCACTGTAAGCTAAATAAACCTTTTTTTTCCCCAAGTTGCTTTTGTAATAGTATAGTGTTTAGTATATAGTATATAGTAATAGTAATAGTATTTATCACAACAATAAAAACATAACTAAAACAAAAGACAATTTATTATTTTTATAATTAAAAAAATTATATGTAGGTATATTTTGCCTGCTTGTATGTCTGTGAATCACCATGTGTGTGCCTGCAGAAGCCAGAAGTGGGCATTCAGTTCCCCTAAAACTGGAGTTACATGTGGTTGTGACCCACCATGTGGGTGCTGGAAATCCAGCCCAGGTCCTCTGGAAGAGCAGCCAGTGTTTTGTTTTTTGTTTTTTTTTTTTTTTAAAGATTTATTTATTTTATTTATATGAGTACACTGTAGCTATTTTCAGAGGACATTGGGAAGCAGGACAAAGAAATCCAGTGATCCCCTCAAGTCCATCTTCAGGGTCTTGAAGTGAGATTAAAAATTAAACAGAGGGCCAACACAAACAGGAGGATTTCCTGAAGGACACAGAGGTGGGAGGCTCACAAGATTGAGGCCAACCCTCGGGCTACACTTTTGCTGGGTGTATGTGCTTTAATCCCAGCACTCAGGAGGCAGAGGCAGGAGGATCTCTGAGTTCAAGGCCAGCCTGGTCTACAGAATGAGTTCCAGGATAGCCAGGGCTACACAGAGAAACCCTGTCTTGAAATATGAGCACTTAAGCCACCAGGGTCAAGGTGTAGTCTTTCTCACCATGGACCCATCACTGTCTGGGCTTCTGTATTATCCTATAAGGAGGTCTGACAAGGTAGAAGAACTGTGTACAATCTTTTTTGGGTGGAGACAAGTTCCTCTCTGAACCCAGGCTTCATTCTTTTCTTTTTTTCACCATGAGGTTTCTGAGGGACTTCCAGTTTCTTGGGGGTCTGTTGTTTCAGTGGTCCAGTAGTCATATTGGTGGCACCAGTGTCTCTAGGATCTATTCATTTTGGTTACTCCAGTTACGCTGAAACAACGGATTCCTTCAAAGTTACAATTTCTGCCAGGAACCTTGCCTGCTGGGAAAGGATTCCACTCAGTTTTGACAGGCTTATTATAAGTAAGCATATGCCTAATTCCGGGTTTTTGTCTTTTTTCCCTTTTTAATTTTTTTCTTACATTTAGATTTTTGCATGTGGGTATTTTTCCTGTATATACATCTAAGTACCACATGCTTCCTAGTGCCTGAGGAGACCAGGAGAAAGTGTGGGATACTCGGGTACTACTGTAGTTACAGAAGGATCAACCCCAGTTTCTATACCAATTTTTGTTTTTTATGACTTTAGAAATACAGGGAAACTATGTGATAGCTCATATATGGAATCCCACATACAAGTGGCTGAAGCAGGGGGATTGCTACACGTTCAAGAGTAGCCTGAACCACAGAGTAAGTCTTAACCTAGAGAGAGAGAGAGAGAGAGAGAGAGAGAGAGAGAGAGAGAGAGAGAGAGAGAGAACGAACTAGAAAAATACACCTTTCAGATTGAGTTCTGATCACAGTAAGACAGTTCCTGTTTGTCCTGTGTTGAGTTCTTGCAAGTTAAGGTTTCTATTTGTGATTAAGAAGTTCCCATTTCTAGAACTGCATGCAACCTGTTCACATGATGCAATCTTTGCCTTTGTTTCTTCTCTTTCCATTGTGTCTTTCTAACAGTGTGTAACTGTCAACTCTCTTCTCCTCTCCTTCCCCTTCTCCTTTCTCTCTCTCTCTCTCTACCCCACCCCCACCCCCGCCCCTATGAACACCTTCTCTCTCCTATAAAAAGGACTTCAAGAAACCGGCAGGGGTGCTCTCTCAAATTCCAATTTAGGATGAGGTAGCCGGCTGGCCAGTCCTGGGTGCACCCCAAAATACAGTTTGCTTTAATTGAACAATCATGAACTTGGTCTTTTCTCACCACAGTTCTCAGGTTTAACAAAAAGTAGGAAGGAAGGAAAGGAAGGAGGGAAAGAAGGAAGGAAGGAAGGAAGGAAGGAAGGAAGGAAGGAAGGAAGGAAGGAAGGAAGGAAGGAAGGAAGGAAGGAAGGGGAGAGGGGAGGGGCGGGGCAGGGTGGGGCGAGGAGAGCAAGGAGGGAGGGAGGGAGGGAAGAAAAGAACAGAGAAACTGAGGTGGTGGGTGACCTGTAATGGTTTCGGTGAAGTCAACTGTTCTGTATGGTCTTGTGGGAACCTGGTGGTAGGTCTGCTGTGGTATATAAAATATGTACCTCAGTACCTTAGCCTGGTCTACAGAGTGAGGCCAAGGAGAGCCAGGACTACACAGAGAAACCCTGTCTTGGAAACAAACAAACAAATAAACAAACAAAATGGCCAAGAATATGAACATTTAAGCCATCGGGGTCAAGGTGTAGTCCTACCTATCATTGACCCATCACTGACTGGGTCTTATCCTGTAAGGTTGTCTGACATGGTGTCCTCACAAAGCCCAGCCCCTTTCTATTAAGTCTAATTGTTGTTTTATTTGTTTGTTTGTTTCTTAACCTTATATATTGTATATAAACCCATGTATGAAAAAAATTTTATGATAAGAAGTTGTGTCTGCAGAGACTGGCTGATTGTAGTACCGTGGAAAAATTGGAATGTTGCAGGTCCAGAGGCTAATAACTTTAACTTGGGCTAGTTCTAGCTTTCCAGAACAGCTAGCCATTTCTGCCCCTGCTCCAGTGTCAGAACTAGTGTCTTGCGACAATAGATTAAACCCTTTTGGAACAAAGGTATTAGGTATGACCTTCTTGGAATAGGTGTGGTTTTCTTGGAAGAACAGGTCTCTTATGCTCAAGCTACATCCAGTGTGGTATACAGTCTTCTACTGCTGTCTGTGGAACAAGATGTAGAACTCTCAGCTCCTCCAGCACCATGTCTGCCTTCACACAACTGTATTTCCTGCCATGGTGATAATGGACCTCTATAGGGGAACTTTCTCAGACCTGCCAGAGATATAAATAATGACACACAGGTTTATTAATATTTTAAAGCTTAGGCCTTTACCTCGAACTACCTCCCAGATACTCTAACCTGACTAATCTTGCCATACCCAGCTGCTTCATCCATCCACCTCCTTGTCGGCTTCTTCCTCTCTCAGCCCAGAAAATCTGCTTTCCACTTCCTGCCTAGCTATTGGCTATCAGATCTTTATTATAGCCAATCAGATACAATTCTAGAATGCCTTAGGCAGGTAAGGAAGAATGAATATTTATAAAATATGAGACCAGACCCAATTAAATGTTTTCCTTTGTAAGAGTTGCCATGGTGTCTCTTCACAGCAATAAAGCTCTAGACAATTTATTTTCTTTTATGTGCCTAAAGGTTCTGCTTTTGTTAAACAGAGTATCAGATACCCCGGAACTAGAGTTAATGATAGTTCTGAGCTACCACGTAGGTTCTGGAAGAAAAACAAGTGGCCTTAACCACTGAGTCATCTCTCCAGCTTCATAGCTTCTTTTTTAAACTGTTATTTTATGTGTACAGGTATTTTGCCTGCTTGTATCTCTGTGTACCACATCATGGACGACCCAAAGCCAAACGGAAGCATTGGCTCCCTTGAACTGGAGTTAACAATTGGGAGCCACCATGTGGGTGCTGAGAATCAAACTGACCTTCAGGAAGAGCGGCCAGTGTCCTTAGCTGCTAAGGCATTTCACTGACCCGAATTTGTTTTTAATTTTATTATTTTCATTTCATATGCACTGGTGCTTTGCCTGCGTATATATCTGGGTGACAGTGTTGGATCCTCTGGAGCTGTGGAACTGGAGTTACAGGCCGTTGTAAGCTGCCATGTGGGTGCTGGGAATTGAACCCAAGTCCTCTGAAAGAGCAGGTGGTGCTCTTAACCTATAAGCGATCTCTCTAGGCCCCCAGCCTTGATTTTTAAATATAAGCACTAATAGCTACTAACTTCCCTGTAGTGGAATTTTCCCCTAATTGACTATAATAATAAATACAAGCCAATCACTGGGTGAAAAGGAGGTGGGACTTCCTGGTCTGAGAAAGAAAGAAAGGAGAGGCAGGAGTTGAACTTCCTTTAAGACTGCGGGAGAGCAAGGCAGACACAATGTAGGCCAGAGGCTGCTAGTTCAGGTGGCGGATCCACCAGGATCCAGTGCCTGAAGATTTCTAACAGAATAGTTGATAAGTTTAGGATGCTAGGTTCTGCGTCCAGCGATTGTGTTATCTGTTGATTCTAAACTAAGGTGGACTAAAGGGAAAGAATATAGCTGAGGTGGAATTTGGCCATGCTTTGGGTTGGGAAGATTGGGCAGGGACTGAGCTCCAGTGGGAAGGTAGTGAGTGAAGCATGGGCTGGTGAGAGCACACCCACAGCTAGCTGCGGAAATTTGGGAATGCTGAGTGGGCTTGGCAGCAGCCAGCTGCAGAATGAAGAGATCGATTTTAGAGCACTGAAGAGGCAGAGCCAGCTTTGGTGGGACAGGCCTTGGCTAAAAGGAAACATGTGGGCTTGGTACCTGCCTGGGAACAGACCCCGAGACCACCGGCAAGTGCCTAGCTGGTGATAGTGCATGTTGTTTTATAATATTATATGCTACACTTCTTTTTTAATACTGCTTTTTATTATATCCTGAGAATTTGGGTATGTTGTGCTTTCATTTTTATTTGACTCCAGTATCTTTATCCCCTGATTTCCTCAGTGCCCCAATGCAGCTATCCATATATTTTTGTCTTTTCACAATAGTGTAACATGGGCAGTTTCTTTTCTGGTCCTGTCTGTTTGGTGTCAGGTTTGCCTCTTGTACTTAGACTTAGTTTTTCCCCTAGATTTGGGGAATTTTCTTCTGTGATTATATTGAAAGTATTTTCTAGACCTTTGTCATGGAGTTCTCCTTCTTCTCTGCCCACAATTCATAGATTTAGTCTTTTTATAGTGTCTCAAAAGTCTCATATCTCTGCTAAAATATATTTGTTATTTTGTCTTTGACCTGGACGGAATGGTCTATTGCCCTCTACCTTATCTTTTTAGAGTCTCTGTGTAGAGTCTACATGAACATACAGTGTAGACTTTGACCTGGACGGAATGGTCTATTGCCCTCTACCTTATCTTTTTAGAGTCTCTGTGTGGAGTCTACATGAACATACAGTGTAGACTGGACTGAATGGTCTATTGCCCTCTACCTTATCTTTTTAGAGTCTCTGTGTGGAGTCTACATGAACATACAGTGTAGACTTTGACCTGGACTGAATGGTCTATTGCCCTCTACCTTATCTTTTTAGAGTCTCTGTGTGGAGTCTACATGAACATACAGTGTAGACTGGACAGAATGGTGTATTGCCCTCTACCTTATCTTTTTAGAGTCTCTGTGTAGAGTCTACATGAACATACAGTGTAGACTGGACGGAATGGTCTATTGCCCTCTACCTTATCTTTTTAGAGTCTCTGTGTGGAGTCTACATGAACATACAGTGTAGACTGGACGGAATGGTGTATTGCCCTCTACCTTATCTTTTTAGAGTCTCTGTGTGGAGTCTACATGAACATACAGTGTAGACTGGACGGAATGGTCTATTGCCCTCTACCTTATCTTTTTAGAGTCTCTGTGTAGAGTCTACATGAACATACAGTGTAGACTTTGACCTGGACGGAATGGTCTATTGCCCTCTACCTTATCTTTTTAGAGTCTCTGTGTGGAGTCTACATGAACATACAGTGTAGACTGGACGGAATGGTCTATTGCCCTCTACCTTATCTTTTTAGAGTCTCTGTGTAGAGTCTACATGAACATACAGTGTAGACTGGACGGAATGGTCTATTGCCCTCTACCTTATCTTTTTAGAGTCTCTGTGTGGAGTCTACATGAACATACAGTGTAGACTGGACGGAATGGTCTATTGCCCTCTACCTTATCTTTTTAGAGTCTCTGTGTAGAGTCTACATGAACATACAGTGTAGACTGGACGGAATGGTCTATTGCCCTCTACCTTATCTTTTTAGAGTCTCTGTGTAGAGTCTACATGAACATACAGTGTAGACTGGACGGAATGGTCTATTGCCCTCTACCTTATCTTTTTAGAGTCTCTGTGTAGAGTCTACATGAACATACAGTGTAGACTGGATGGAATGGTCTATTGCCCTCTACCTTATCTTTTTAGAGTCTCTGTGTAGAGTCTACATGAACATTCAGTGTAGACTGGACGGAATGGTCTATTGCCCTCTACCTTATCTTTTTAGAGTCTCTGTGTAGAGTCTACATGAACATACAGTGTAGACTGGACGGAATGGTCTATTGCCCTCTACCTTATCTTTTTAGAGTCTCTGTGTAGAGTCTACATGAACATACAGTGTAGACTGGACGGAATGGTCTATTGCCCTCTACCTTATCTCTTTAGAGTCTCTGTGTGGAGTCTACATGAACATACAGTGTAGACTGGACGGAATGGTCTATTGCCCTCTACCTTATCTTTTTAGAGTCTCTGTGTGGAGTCTACATGAACATACAGTGTAGACTGGACGGAATGGTCTATTGCCCTCTACCTTATCTTTTTAGAGTCTCTGTGTAGAGTCTACATGAACATACAGTGTAGACTTTGACCTGGACGGAATGGTCTATTGCCCTCTACCTTATCTTTTTAGAGTCTCTGTGTGGAGTCTACATGAACATATAGTGTAGACTGGACGGAATGGTGTATTGCCCTCTACCTTATCTTTTTAGAGTCTCTGTGTGGAGTCTACATGAACATACAGTGTAGACTGGACGGAATGGTGTATTGCCCTCTACCTTATCTTTTTAGAGTCTCTGTGTGGAGTCTACATGAACATACAGTGTAGACTGGACGGAATGGTCTATTGCCCTCTACCTTATCTTTTTAGAGTCTCTGTGTGGAGTCTACATGAACATACAGTGTAGACTGGACGGAATGGTCTATTGCCCTCTACCTTATCTTTTTAGAGTCTCTGTGTGGAGTCTACATGAACATACAGTGTAGACTGGACGGAATGGTGTATTGCCCTCTACCTTATCTCTTTAGAGTCTCTGTGTAGAGTCTACATGAACATACAGTGTAGACTTTGACCTGGACGGAATGGTCTATTGCCCTCTACCTTATCTTTTTAGAGTCTCTGTGTGGAGTCTACATGAACATACAGTGTAGACTGGACGGAATGGTCTATTGCCCTCTACCTTATCTCTTTAGAGTCTCTGTGTAGAGTCTACATGAACATACAGTGTAGACTGGACAGAATGGTCTATTGCCCTCTACCTTATCTTTTTAGAGTCTCTGTGTAGAGTCTACATGAACATACAGTGTAGACTGGACAGAATGGTCTATTGCCCTCTACCTTATCTTTTTAGAGTCTCTGTGTAGAGTCTACATGAACATACAGTATAGACTTGACGGAATGGTCTATTGCCCTCTACCTTATCTTTTTAGAGTCTCTGTGTAGAGTCTACATGAACATACAGTGTGGACTTGGGCTCCTTAGTTCTCAGCTCACTGAATGTTACACGTGTCTGACTCACAGTTCCTTCTCCACTGTCTAGCAGCACATGTTGGCCAGGTTTTAGTGTATAACCACATGACACTTGCTCTAAATTTCATAAGACTGTGGCTCACAGAGGTCCTTGAGCTACCCAGTTGCCAAAGCAATTGCCTATGAACTGGCATCTTGATTTCATTCTGTCCATTACCCTAGTGCTGAGGACCTATTATGACAGGGCTTTTCCTGCTATCTCCAGTTAATGGTGATGCTACCCTGGGTATATCCCTTTTTTAGCATTAAAAAGGTCTGTTACTCTGGACCAGTGAGATATCTCAGTGGGTAAAATACTTACCACATAAACCTGATCACATGAGTTTGATCCTAGGAATCCACAGTGGAAGAAAAGACTTGACTCCTGATGTCTTCTGATCCAGAGCAAGAAAGAGAGGGGGAAGGTAAAATAAAAATTAGGGTGTCTGTTCCTGTTCTGGACTGTACCTCAGTGTTTTCCACAAATAATTACCTCAAATGGCGGTTCTTAATGTGGAATTCACTGGATATAGAATGTTGTCTGAAAGGACTTGGGAATGCTTTGAACAGGTTGACAAAAGAAGGAACTTTTTAAAATATCTGGACCAGGACTTATGGGCTGACACAGGAGAAAAAATTATGGAGATGAAAAGCAGGTCTTGAGGAATGATGTATCTAAGCTGAAAAGACAGGTACTTTCACAGTATCATAGCCAACAACTGATAGCTCACCATCATGAGGGTTAACAGAAGCAGCTGATGAAACGGAAGAATGGAAGGTCGTGGGTGCATGCCTGCTGAGGACATCTGCTGAGGACATCTGCCTTCTTGAAGCACTTTTCTCAAAGACAGGGCTATATCCAAGGAGAAAGGGCTCAGCACTGCCAGCATGGGCAGTAGAGTGGCCCCCATCTAAGACTGAGGGTACCCCTTCCTCAGCGTGTCTTCATAGAACCTTACGATGTCTGTATAGTCAAAAAGATCAGATCAACCCACAGTGATTCTTTTGTCTTTGCACCTTGGGGCCAGCAGAGGACAGGACCTAGAGGAGGTACAGGACAGTGGTGTCAGACAGACATTGCAGCATACCTCATATACTGCCCTGCAGTTCCATACGTTCAGTAAGCAGATGACTAGCATAGAGAAAAACTGATGTTCTTATATGGTCTTGGAATCAACAGGGCAAATCAAATTAAATTCTTAAGAAAAAGCACAGTTCAGTAGAGATAAAAGACTTCATAACATGTTATTCATAAGACTTGTCTGAAAGTTCAGATCTTCATTCAAATGTTGGAGCATTGTTTATATTGCCATTTTCTCTATTTTCTTTAGTTTTTTTTCAATCCTGAGTATTAAACTGCAGGC
The DNA here is from genome assembly GCF_978045245.1 of Mus caroli. NCBI lineage: Eukaryota > Metazoa > Chordata > Mammalia > Rodentia > Muridae > Mus > Mus caroli. Next base: position 44,019,545 of record NW_028227265.1, on the reverse strand, counting down.
CCTGTACATGCTAGAAAACTTCTCTACCACCTTGGCTTCTACCCAGCCCTCTTTTGCTGGATTAAAAAATATATATACATGTACGTGATTTTTTGTTATCGCTTCTGGCCAGCTCTGTAGGAAAGAGTCTCAGTGGGAAAGCCATTTATGTATAGTTAAATGCTTAAGTAGGATAATATAACTACTCTTTTTTCCATAAAGGATTTAAACATTTATTTTAGCTATTAAGTTAGTTATTACCACTTCAGGCTGCCTGAGAGCGGTGTTGGAACTCAGAAGGGTTATGAGACTATAAAACAGAATTAGAGTCGAAAAAGCAAGTTGCTGGTGAGATAGGCCCCAACATTTAGTCCATGTTATTCTTATAAAGAACCCTGCTGTTGAATTTGGGAAAACATTTATTAAATGCCATGATCCAGCCTGGCTTTGGTGCTGAAACCAGAAGCAGGATGCCATACAGAGCTGTCCTCTTCAAACACTGTTTTCGTGAATTCGGTTGGATCTGCTTCCAAAGTCATCACAGCTGGGCTTGTTTTTTGTTTTTGTTTTTTTACATTTCAAATGCTATCCCGAAAGTTCCCTATACCCTCCCCCTGCCCTGCTCCCCTACCTATCCACTCCCACTTCTCGGCCCTGGCATTCCCCTGTACTGGGGCATATAAAGTTTGCAAGACCAAGGGGTCTCTCTTCCCAATGATGGCCAACTAGGCCATCTTCTGCTACATATGCAGCTAGAGACACAAACTCTGGGGGTACTGGTTAGTTCATATTGTTGTTCCACCTATAGAGTTGCAGACCCCTTCTGCTCCTGGGTACTTTCTCTAGCTCCTCTATTGGGGGCCTTGTGTTCCATCCAATAGATGACTGTGAGCATCCACTTCTGTGTTTGCCAGGCACTGGCATAGCCTCACAAGAGACAGCTATATCAGGGTCCTTTCAGCAAAATCTTGCTGGCATATGCAATAGTGTCTGAGTTTGGTGGCTAATTATGGGATGGATCCCCGGGTGGGGTAGTCCATCCTTTCGTCTTAGCTCCAAACTTTGTCTCTGTAACTCCTTCCATGGATGTTTTGTTCCCTACTCTAAGGAGGAATGAAGTATCCAACTGCTGACATTCCCTTGTCAGAGGAGTGGCAGGGAGGCCATGGGACCTTCTTCCAATGTCTAGTCACTCATCCCAACTAGCTGTATGCTCATCTTCTCTCGTTGTATATTTTGCCCCAGGAAGGGACTAGGGGTTCATAGAGCAGAAAGGACTAGAAAATGGGCTTCGGGCCGGGCGTGGTGGCGCATGCCTTTAAGGAGAGGCAGAGGCAGGTGGATTTCTGAGTTCAAGGCCAGCCTGGTCTTCAAAGTGAGTTCCAGGACAGCCAGGGCTACACAGAGAAACCCTGTCTCGAAAAAAAAAAAAAAAAAAAAAAAAAAAAAAAAAAAAAAGAAAAGAAAAGAAAATGGGCTCCATTTATGCAGCCTTAGGGAAGCTGTTATTCATGCTAGTTACAGACAGTGGTTTTATTCCTTACTGCATTCCTTACCCATTTGCTCCGTAATTAAGCTTAATAGACACATTGGTTCCCCAGAATGAACTTTGGTAGACTTGTGCTTTGCTTCGTTATCGGGACCTTATGAGAATGGGAGGTGGATGTTGCCCGGTCACCTGCCCCACTCTCTGCCACACACATATACCTGGGAAAAATTCTCACAACATAGAGCAAAAGATTAATTTTTTTCTTATCTCCATAAGTCTTCTGTTTATGAGCAGCAAACTCTAGCCTATATTGTTTCAGACCCACAGCTCCTCCTGCAAACATAATTCTTCTCTAGAAAGTTTCAAGATGATTTCAGCCCACTGTTGCTTTGGAGAGAGAGAGCTGTCTCATCAATCTAATCTTAGTCATCATTAGCTTTTGGTCTAATCATGCCACCAAAAAGAAGCTGAGAAAATTCTGGACCACAAAACATTACTATAAAATTACAACAGAACAAGGAAAATGCCTTTGCTAGCAAACCATTTGTGCTGGGCTAAGAGACCAACACACTGTCTCTCTCTGTGCCAATGTAATAGGTCCCCCATTTTCTGCCTCTGGTATCACAGTGCTAGAGGGCATAGAACTGGGAGGCTTGAGCAGGCATAGTTGTGGAGTACATGTTGTCTTTAAGTAGAGATTTTAGTCTGTAAATAAAAGAATCAATATATGTATTTGAATGCTAAAAGGGTGATTGAAAATAAACAGGCTTGCAAAATGATTCAGTGGGTGAAGGGTCACTGCCAAACTTGACAACCTGAGTTCAGTGTTCAATACTCATGGTAGGAGAGAACTGACTCTTATGGGGTGTTCTCTGACCTCCACACACACACACAAATTTTGAGTAAGATCTGAACAGCCTAGCTTAAGTAGGACAATATGTAAATCAATAGACTAGAATAGACTAGGAGGACCCCAAAATAAGTGTATACAGCTGATTTTTAACAAAAAGTGTCAAAAACACAGAAAAGGCAGAATCTTTAACCATTGGATCTGGGTAAAGGAGATATCTACATGTCAAAGAATGAAACCTGAGCTTTCTCCTCTCACCCTATACACAACTCCAAGTGGATCAAAGGCCTTTATTAACATCAGTCATTAAACTGTGCTAGAGGTAAAAGAAGTATGGGAAACACCTGAAGATGTATGAATAGGCAAAACTCCTGGACTTTGATTACTCAAGCAATAAAACCAGTAATTGACAAATGAAATATCAAAACTTAAAAGCTTCTATACAACAAAGGAAGCTGTTAATTGAATGAAGAAGCAGCCTACAGAAAGAGAAAATATTTACCAACTGCATATCTGACAGAAGGTTAATATCTAGATTGCACAAAGAACTTAGAAATGAGATATTGATGGCTGGAGAGAGAGCTCATCAGTTAAGAGCACTGGCTGTTCTTGCAGAGGACCTGGGATCAATTCCCAGCACCCACATGGAGACTCACAAGCATCTGTAACTCCAGTTGTAAAGGGGAGAGCGTCTGGCCTCTGTGGGACTTCATGAATATGGTACACAGACATACATGGAGACAAATTACCCATGAACACAAAAACAAAAATAAAAAATAGAAACTTTAAAAAAAGATGATGTATTTATTTATTATATGTAAGTACACTGTAGCTGCCTTCAGACACTTTCTTCTCTCTTTGGCCCGACTTGCTCCGGCCCCACTCCCTCCAGCCCAAAGATTTATTTATTTATTTATTATATGTAAGTACACTGTAGCTATCTTCAGACATCCCAGAAGAGGGCATATTATGAATGGTTGTGAGCCACCATGTGGTTTCCCTTAAATGGACCTTACGTTTAGCTACTTTTGCCAGGTGTGGCAGTGCAGACCTTGAAGTACTTAGGGGGCTGAGGCATGAGGCCTCTATGAGATTAAGGCCCACCTGTACTATATAGTGGATCCAAACCCTGAACTATAATGTGAGACCCTGTCTCAAAAAACTCCAATGAATGTGTATGTGAAATACATACACCCATGCCCACCCACCCACAGAGAGAAGAGAAGAGAGAGAGAGAGAGAGAGAGAGAGAGAGAGAGAGAGAGAGAGAGAGAGAGAGAGAGAGCGAGCGCTGGTTTTCAGAGTTGTCCATAGAACTTAAAAATTAAATTCTCAGGCTCACCCCCAGATTTACTGAAAAGAAAGGGTCTAGTAATGTTGAATTTAGGCACCACTGGATCGATCTTTCAAATCTATTTTTCAGGGTTGTTTGTGTCCCTTGAGCAAATTTCTTCACTCTTCGGAGCTTCAAAATCTTAAAGGAGAGTGACATGGGGTGAACTGATAAGACTGCACATGTCCAGGGTCTTCAAGGGTTGGCACAATGGCTAGTACCATTCAGCAGTTGCTGGATGAACCCTTAAAGCCACTGCCATTTGTAAAAGTAAGCTTTTCTATGCCAACCCTTGTTTTGAATGATGACACAGAGACCTTTGTATTAACTAATAAGCTTCTGGTACTATATAGCTGGGCAGACTGAGCTAGTCTAGCCTGACAGTGCTGGCCTTAGACTACTTTGCAGTCACTTCCTAGCTGTGTGGCCATTAACTGCCATCTTAGCCTTGATCTCATAGCCTCTTCATTCCCATCTGATACCTCTCTTTCCCACCTAAGACCCTCTTCCTCTCTCTGGGAATGGAAGTCCTGCCTTTGCCTCTCCTGCTGTTCAGCCCTTTATTTTAACCAATCAGAAAGTGATGGAGTACAATGGTTTATAAAACACTGAGTCAGGAGATCTTTCATAATAACATTACAAAAGTGCAACCAGATCTCTTGGTATAGAAATCAGCATTTGAATGCATGGTACACAAAAAAATCCCCCAACATCCATTGAGATTTATTGCATGAGAAATGTGTCTTAGTGTTCTATTGCTGTGAAAAGACACTACAACTAAAGCAACTTATGGCAGAAAGCATTTAGTTGGGGCCTAGCATACAGTTTCAGAGGATTTGGCCTATGGCTATCATAGTGGAAAACATGTCAGTAGACAGGCATAGTGCTGGAGCAGTAGCTAAGAGCCTACATCCAGATCCACACAGGCAGCAGACAGGAAGAGAGTGAGCCTAGGCTTGGTGTATGTTTTTGAAAGCTCAAAGCCCAGCACCAGTGACACAACACCTCCAACAAGGCCACACTTCCTAATCCTTCCTGTTTACAGTCCACAAACTGGGGACTAAGCAGTCAAATATATGAGCTGATGGCAAAATGCCTTCACTCCAACTTCAAAAGTCCCCGTAATCTATCAGTGTTAGCTCTGTTTAAAAGTCCAAAAGTCTCATTTGAGACTCATGAAGTATCTTTATGTAATCCCCTGTAAAAGCAAAAGGCAGATCACATGCTTCCAATATTTTATACATGTATGAATTCTCAAGAAATAATAAAATAGTATATATTTAAAAATAGGTCACCGGGCAGTGGTGGCGCACGCCTTTAATCCCAGCACTTGGGAGGCAGAGGCAGGTGGATTTCTGAGTTTGAGGCCAGCCTGGTCTACAGAGTGAGTTCCAGGACAGCCAGGACTACACAGAGAAACCATGTCTCGAAAAAACAAATAAAATAAAATAAAATTAAATTAAATAAAGGTCAACAAAGAGTATAGTGTTGAGAGTTTGGAAGGAATCTCTTATCATTTACTGACATTTTCAGGCCTATTCAGTGAATCTGTTGTAGTTTTTTTAAAAAATATTGTGTGTGTGTGTGTGTGTGTGTGTGTGAGAGAGAGAGAGAGAGAGAGAGAGAGAGAGAGAGAGAGAGAGAGAGAGAGAGAGAGAGAGACTAGGGATGAGAGAGAGAGAGAGAGACACTAGGGGTGTATGCATCTGTGTGCAGTGCTTATGAAGGCCAAAAGAAGGCATCAGATTCCCTGGAACTGGAGTTAGAGGTGGTTATGAACCATCTGATTAGGGTACTAGGAACTAAATTTAGGTTCTCTGCTGGAACAATTTGTTCTCTTAACTCCTGGGCCATTTCCAGCTCCTCACTGAACTCTTCTGACAGAAAGGTAAGTGATAATCATACTACATTAGGGCTTAGGAATCTTTTCTTTGTTTGACAAGGTCTCATTTAGTCCAGACGGACCTTGCACTCACTGTGCAGCTAAGGCTAGTCTTGAATCTCTGGTCTTCCTGTTCTTACTTCCTAAGTGCACACATTACCAAGCCTAGGTTGGGTTCATGTGATAGGACTGAAGAAGCTATATGACCCATTTGTCCAGAAATTGTAAAGCTACCTGTTTTCTAACATAATTAAATGTATTAAGTATAAACATAATTAAATGCATGCTCTCTAAAAGTCTCCAGGGTTCAACATGCTTGCTCTTTTAATTGCATACTCCCTGGAAAGAAACAAGAACAGCATTTTCTTCTATTTTTAATCTCCTGGCAAACATGGAATACCAAACTGTCAAACTTTTTCTGCCAGCTAGGTGGCCATACTGCTCTGTGAAAGTTAGTTGGCCAATAAGTCAGCTTAATTCATTTTACAAGCTGTGCTGGTTAGTTTGTTGTCAACTTCATGCAAGGTCATGTAAGACCCCAACCCTCAGTCAGTGGTACTTACTTTGAGATGCCACTGAGTGAGACACCGAAATGCAGATCGATGTAAAAGCAAGAGGTTTATTTTCCAGAGCATCAGGGTCAACCTTCACTTAGTCCCTCAAGGAGAGTGACTAGAAGGTGACCCCGAATGACTGTTAGAAGCAGTTTTTATACTTTTTAGGGGCATAATTACATCAGCAAGGTTACAGTTCAAACTTATTGGCTAAGCATATTGACCTTTAAATCTATTGGCTAGCAAGCATGGGCAGATCATGACATGCATTTGAACTCTACCTGGGACTTTCCAGAGGATCGGGTGAGTATCAGTCAGTACCTTCTGTTGTTTTTCTGATAATTTTTTTACTCAAGAATGATCCTGTGGGTGGAGAATGGAACTTGGCCTAGCCTTGACCCCAGGCAGGAGGGGAAAGCTGGAAGGAGAGTGTGGGACTTTGAAATAGCCCTTAGGGTTTGTCATTCCACCCTCCCTTTTTTTGTACAATCTCCAATCGTGGGGTCTTGGGTAACTAACTCATATTCTTCAGGACCTGTCCTCAGGGTCTCATATTGTTGGCATAGGACCATCAGTTGTACTGCTCCTATTCTCTCCCTTATGAAGGCTATAAGCTTGTTCAATATGCAGGGTCCAAAGGTCAACAGTAGCAGGAGAACAATTAAAGGCCCTAACAAGGTAGATATGAGGGTGTTTAACCAAGTGGAGGCATCAAAAGGAGTGATACCAGCCTTTGGAATGTTCTAATTCTCTTTGGTGTCATTCTAAACTTCCTCACATTTTGGCTAGGGACTCTCAAATCACCCCCTAGTGATTTACATAGAAACAGCATTTCTCATGTAACATGGCACATAGCCCTCCCTGTTGTAAAAATGCCAAATCTAGCCCTCTTCTATTCTGTAATACAACCTCTGTCAGAGAATCAGCATTACTTTCTAAATGGCAGTTGGATTTTTCTAGACATTGAATATCTTCATCAATATCTGGTTTGAGGCTATTATAATTCTTACCTTGTAGGGTTAATTCAGCAATCCCACTATCTGCCCCAGCTAGGCCTGCTCCCAAAAAAAAGGCAAATGTTAAAGAGACAGGTTTTCTTTTCTATACCAGTAGACTTCCAGTTGGGTTCCTTAATAGAGTCTGAAAGACAGTTTCTCAGAATAATAGGTTATTTGGGGGTACCAACTGGATTAGCACAAAAAACCCTTTAGGGTAGGAGGAATTGAGAGTTTCCACATGCATGCAAGGGATCAACCCTGTGGTGCAAGCTCACCAGGATTGATTGGGGGGGCACTATCCAGCTTGAAGGCACAAAAGAGTTAGTCTGGTTACATAAATGTAGACAGGGAGTTGGAACGTCCCCATATCATATCTGCCTTGGCTTGATATGGTCTGTAATGTCAACGAGAGCCCTCCTTGAGACCATCTGCATGTCTCATCGCCTTTTGAAATGTTATACTCTGCAACCAGCCCAATTCATTCATAGAAGGGAGGTTTTGCATTGCAACATAACCAGCACGAGGTGGTGAGTTTGGGCTGTGAGGCATTTAGGATCTGAAAGGTTTTTAACATCATAGACCAGAGAGGGTCTACTGGTTCAGAGGGCTTGAGGAAAGGAACGGGGTCAAGGTCTTGGAGGGGGGATTCTCAGAGGGGATAGGAACTACAGGCATAGGAGGTTGGGTCAATATTGGCTTAGAGGTTGATAACCCTGGGTTAGGTCCCAGTGCTATGAGTATATGGTCAGTAAATGGCCGTACCAAAAGTCTAAGGGTAAAAAGTAACCTGGGATCATATCCTCCTGTGATCCTTAGTCTAAGACCCCAGAACTTCCTGGCTTCCCTTTGCCTACTTTTCTTTGTCTGAAAACTTAAGCTTTACCAGTGTATCTGTACCTTCCCTAGCTATGATGACAAGGTCCTCCCGTGAGGTTGTTCAGGGGTTATTACCTCCCACAGACATCTTGCATCCCATGTTGCACAGTAAAATTGCTCTGGTCCTCTTGGAGGTCTGCTTTCCTCTGGGGCAAATGTAGAATGTTCTTCATAGGCAGCTGGGGTATGCATCCCTTAGGGTCTTTTGAGTATCAGAATTTGGCCATGAACCCTCAGCCAGTTTACATAGATCAAATATTAAGTCAGGAATCCAGGAGCTACCTACAGGTTGTTTGGTGGTTTTGAGTGGAGCCCGGTATCCTGTCTTGGGTTCTCAACTATCCAAGTAAGATTGAAGGGTTGCTGGGGGGTTAAGGGTGTAAAGCAGTCAGACAGGAGGAAGTACCATAGCCACTTCATGGGGTCTCTCATCTGACGGAGTGGTGGGAAATCTTGTCTGTCTTCTGTACCATCCTGTGAGGGTCCCTTGGGAACAGGGTGCCTGCAGGTTTCACATGAAAAGCATGCATGCAGGTGGACAACAAGGAAGTTGGGGTCCTAAACAGGATCTCAAAAGGGTTCAGGTTAAAATGGTAGGGGGTGTTCTGGGCTCAGAACATGGCCAGGGGAAGAACCACCCAGTAAGCACCAGTCTCCAAGGACAATTTAGTTAAGGTCTCTTTTAGGGTTCTGTTTATTCTTCTCTACCTACCCTGAGCTCTGGGGACAGTACACACAATGGAACTTCTAATTAGTCCCCAGTGTCTTTGCCAATCCCTGATTTACCTTAGAAACAAAAGCAGGACTGTTGTCTGATCCAATTACCTTGGGCACTCTGAACCTCAGGAAAATTTATTAGCTACCATGGTAGCTTTTTCCTGCTGGTGGGGAAAGCCTCAATCCATTCAGAGAAAGTATCTACAAACACTAGAAGGTAGTTGTAGATGTATTTGCCTGACTTAACTTCTGTGAAATTGACCTCCCAATATACTCCAGGTCGTTCTCCCCTAGGTCTCTCACCCTGTTTGCTCTTGGCTGCATAAGCATTTACTTGCTGACATACCTCACACTTTTCTACTGTTTCTCTGGCTAAAAAAAAACAAAAAACAAAAAACAAAAAAACAAAAAACAAAACAAAAAAACAACCCTAAAGTCCATTACATAGGCCTCAAATCCCTTGACTTAGATGAGCTTCTTATTCCCTAAATGGGTCCATCTATGCATTTGGTCAAGTAAGTCTTCAGCTTGCTTTTTGGGGAGTATAGTTTTTTCTTCTTGTGTGTGTCATTGCCCTTTCTTTTCTAGGTAGTAGCTGGTAGGGTGGCTAGCAATCAGAGTCCTTTCTTCTTCAGTATATTCTAAGTAAGGCTATCCCTTATTCCAGTCTCATTTCACAGTGGGTGTCTCTTGCAGGCCCAAAAGTGGGATAAACTCCTACACAGCCACTTCTTGAGCCACTTGATATGCCTGGTTATTGCTCCAGGCCACTGAGTCTCTTCCGTTCTGATGTCCTGGGCAATGAATAATACAGTTGCTGGCTTCATCTGGTCATCCAAGAGATCCAAGATTTCCTGTTTGATTTTATTTCTTTGTCTTCTGATTTGAGCAGTCCTCTCTCTTGGTATACAGACCCGTGGATATGGGTTGTGAAAAAGGCACACCTGCTATCCATGTAGATATTAATTTTCTTGTTGGCCCCAATTTCTAAGACTTTGGTGAGGGCAATTAGCTCCACTGTCTGTGCTGACATCCCTTGGGTAGAGGTGCATCCCAGATGACATTTGTGCTGTCCACTATGATAGCACCTACTTGTCTCTGACCTTCATGTAGAAAACTGCTCCCATCTGTAACCAGGGAGCCTCAGCTCCCAGCAGGGGTCTGTCAGAGAGGTCTTTTCTCCTCCCATGGGCTTCTGCCAGAATTTCTTGACACTGTGTTGTCTCAAGCTGTGTTGGCTTGAGATCGTGATTGGAGAGCACGGTGGCTGGGTTAAATACAACCAGTGGAAAAAAGGTGATCCATTCAGAGTTCAGAAGTAGAGTCTGGTACTGGGTGATCCTGGCATTCAGGAGGCTGCCTTATCACACTCTCCAGAGCATGTGGTGCAGCCACTGTCAAGTTTTGTCCCAAAGTCAGTTTATCAGCATCTTGGACCAAGGTAGTCACTGCTGCAATAATTCTAAGACATGGGGGCCACCCAGCCGCCATAGGATCTAGCATTTTGGATAGGTAGGCTACTGGTCTTTTCCAGGGGCCCAATTTCTGAGTCAAAACACCTTTTGCAATTCTCAGCCATATACAATTGAAAGGGCATGGTGACATCGGAGAGCCCAAGTGCAGGGGCAGACACTAGGGCCCGCTCGATGCATCAAATGCCTCCTGTTCCTCTTTTCCTCACTTAAAGGGCCCATTATTCTTAGTGAGTGGGTAGAGAGGGGCTGCTAATTCTGCAAACCCCAGAATCCACAGGCAGCAAAACCTGGCCATGCCTAGGAACTCCCACATCTGCTTGGGGCCTGAAGGGGGAGGGATGTGGAGTATAGTCTCTTTTCTGGCTTCCAAGAGCTATTGTTGTCCATTCTTTAAAGGTACCCCAAGTACTTTACCTGTCGTTGGCAGATTTGAACCTTCTTAGCTGAAGCTCAATATCTCAGTGCCCCCAACTATGATAGTTCTTAGTCCCTTCAAGGCACTGTTCCTTGCTGTAGGTGGCCAGGAGAAGGTCATCTGCATACTGTAAAAGAGTCACTTCTGGGTCTCAGGTCCTGGTGAAGTGCCTCATCAAAGTTGGTGGGTGAGTTTTTGAATCCCTGGGGTAATCTAGTCCATGTCAGCTGACTGGTGGTCCCATCCTCTGGGTCTTTCCATTTAAAGGCGAAGTATTCTTGACTTTGGGGTGTCAAGGGGGGAAGAGAGAAGGTAGAAAGAGGGAGACCGGCCATGGCCATGTGGAAAGAGGGAGGGGGAGGAAGGGAGAGAGGGTGGGGGGAGTGGGAAAGAGAGAGAGAGAGAGAGAGAGAGAGAGAGAGAGAGAGAGAGAGAGAAAGAGAGAATTAGACAGAGCTAGAGAAGAGAGTAAGAAAGGTGAAAGCTTAAAGAGAGCTTGAAGAGGGGCCAAGCAGTCCCTTTTATAGTGGGCTGGGCTATCAGGTAACTATGGGGAGGAGCATACCTGGCTGTAGTCAGGTAACTGTGGGGGTGGAGTCTAGCCAGAGTGCTAGAAGCTTGGGAAATTGTCTGCGTGACTGATAGTCACAGAATTATGGAGTTGAGGGCTCTGTGGTGTCAGGGACCTGGCTCTGGGAATGTGGCTCACTTTTTGTCCCTTGTAGAGTTCTCTACTGGGTCACTGCCCCATTCAACCAAAATAGGCTGCCTATCATGGCCCCACATGTCTCATGTCCAAAAATAACACCAGTCCAAGTCCAAGAACACAGAAAAAGACATCAACACACAGACAGATCGCCCCTGCCATGGATGCAGAAACCAGGTTATTGCAAGACTCAGTCAGCTTCTGCTGATACTGTGTCTTGCCATTTCCAAAAGGAGTGAAGTCCTCCTGACTCCCTCCTCAGGGTCTGAAGTGTCCTTCAGATTTCCCACAGTCATGGCGTTAAGGCATGTCTGCTCCCCACATTTAACTACACCATACCAGAGGCTTTCCAGCTGACAGTGTGCTCAAAAAGTGAAAGCAAAAGACAGAGAGACAAACACATGAGTAGGTACCTGTTGCCGAGCTTGGTCTTTTTCCCTCTGATCAGTCTAGTTGGTGGTCACTCAGGGGGTCTCCTTGAATACCAGGACAAGCCCCCAAATGTAAGACCCCAACCCTCAGTCAGTGGTACTTACTTTGAGATGCCTCTGAGTGAGACACTGAGATGCAGATCGATGTAAAAGCAAGAGGTTTATTTTCCAGAGCATCAGGGTCAACCTTCACTTAGTCCCTCAAGGAGAGTGACTAGAAGGTGACCCCCGAATGACTGTTAGAAGCAGTTTTTATCCCAGTACTTGGAAGGCAGAGGCAGGTGGATTTCTGAGTTCGAGGCCAGCCTGGTCTATAGAGTGAGTTCCAGGACAGCCAGGGCTACACAGAGAAACCCTGTCTCGAAAAACAAAAACAAAAACAAAAACAAAAAACAAAACAAAAACAAACTAAAAAAGCAGTTTTTATACTTTGTAGGGGCACAGGTTACATCAGCAAGGTTACAGTTCAAACTTATTGGCTAAGCATATTGACTTTTAAATCTATTGGCTAGCAAGCATGGGCAGATCATGACATGCTCTTGAATGCTACCTGGGACTTTCCAGAGGATCGGGTGAGTATCAGTCAGTGCATTCTGTTGTTTTTCTGACTTTTTACTCAAGAATGATCCTGTGGGTAGAGAATGGAACTTGGCCTAGCCTTGACCCCAGGCAGGAGGGGAAAGCTGTAAGGAGAGTAGGGACTTTGAAATAGCCCTTAGGGTTCCTCAATAGAGTTATATAAGAAGAGGGATTGTTCCCTCAACTGAGAAGATTCCCCAGTAGATTGGCCTGTAGACAGTGTGTAGGGCACTTTGTTGATTAATGATTGATGTGAAAGGGCCCAGCACACTGTGGGTGGTGCCACCCCTGGGCAGGTGGTCCTGGAAGGTATAAGAAAGCAACCTGAGCAAACCAGTAAGCACTACTCCTCCAGTGTTGAGCTTTGGTTTCCACCTCCAGGTTTCTGCTGTGATTTCCTGTCCGGACTCCCCGGCATGAGAACTGTAACCTGTAAGATAAAATAAACCCTTTACTCTGCCCTTTTGCTTTGGCCGTGGTGTTTATCACAGCACCAGCGAAGCAAACTAAGACACAAGGTGACACAGAGGACAAAACATAAACATCTCATATCTCAAACAAATTGAGGTTCTCTGAGTAAGTTTTTAAAAAAATCAAATAAAACCCTCAAAACCAGTCTTTACCAAATTGACTTTTATCATGGAAAAAAAATGGCAACATCAATGCTAGTCAGCCATTCCAGTCATACTGAGACCTGGTAAGGAAGTTCTTGGAATATTAATGGTGTGTGTGGTTCTGAAACAACAGCAGTCAAGAGCCAGAGCAGCCATCATTCCCAGGGCACACTGTTAAAGCACTAAAGCACTGTGATCTGTTAAAACCAGGCATTCTATAGTTTCATATATTTAATATTCAACTTCTTGTACAGAAGCAAAGACACCGGTGATACTTTTTTTTGTTAAGAACAAAGCAAGTATATTTTGGAGTCTAGGATGGCTCTGAGGTTAAGAGCACTGGATGTTCTAGCAGAGGACCTGGGTTTGGTTCCATGCACCCACTTGAGAGCTCACAAGTATTTATAACTCCAGTTCCAGAGTCTCTGATGCCATCTTCTGACCTCCATGTGTACTAGGTATGCACATGGAACATATCTATACATACAGGCAAAATACTTATAAAGTAAATAAAATAATCTAAAATAATTAAATAATCATTTTTGGACCACATGATATAGAAGATAGTTTAGTATCAATAGTATGAATGACAGACTAATAAAAATATTTTAATATACTTATATGATGATATGTATTACTATACAGCTTTCTTGCTTGACTGAGCAAAAATAAAGCGGAAACACCCCTCCCCCTCTGTTTTGACTTGTATTTGAAGACAGGTAGGAAGATAGTATTTGGTGTGTTAAAAGCACACTTTCTCTTAGGCCTAGTCATGAAGTGTAAATAATGAGTGAGCCACCTTTCCTCATTGTGGTATGTCTTATTGGTGCATTCTAGAATCACATACATATATACTGCCAAATGTTCATGTGCAGGGAATGCGGTTCAAGTCTTGGGATTAAAAAAAAAAGTTCCCCAGGGAAGATGCTGTCATGGAATTTCCAGGAAAATTTCTGTGTCTCTCAAAATGGAGCTGAAATGTTTGAAAACTCCAGACTGGAGGTGCAAAGCCACCGAGGCAATCAGATTGACAGGATGAACACAACCACCCAGCTCTGCTGTTAGCCTGTGAGCAGTGCACGGGGGTGGGGGGGGGATGGGTGGTGGTGGTGGGGGGTGGTGTCTGATCATCGTAAAATTCAGTGACCTAACTTTACAGCTGGGAAAAACTGTAAATACTTTCAACCAAGATGTCTTCCACAGTAAATGTAGCAAAATCGTTTTAATCTTACAGTAAATACAGCACTAAGAGAAAGCCACAAGGTAGAGAACACTCAGTCAAGAGCTTGCTACAGGTTCACTTGACCGGAAAGTCTCATTTCATTAACTAGCAAACCATCATTCTAGGTTGTGTTTATAAATTATTACCCTGCAACCACACCACATGAATGCCTTTCTCTTCACATACCAAAAATTCCTCTAGTCAGCTTTGAAGCATTCTGCATTTCTTTGCCAACCTTGTAGCCTGGTATCTTCTTCCAGTCTATTTTGGTGACGGCAACTGGAAACTGTTGGAGTAAGGCATACACAGTACAAAACCTTTGAATTAAAGTCTTTAATACTGACTTTTTTTTTTTTTTCCGGAGACAGGGTTTCTCTGTGTAGCCCAGGCTGTCCTGGGACTCACTCTGTAGACCCGACTGGCCATGAACTTAGAAATCCTCCTGTCTCTGCCTCCCAAGTGAGGCGTGCACCACTACTGCCCGGCTTACACAGACTTTTTTTTTTTTTTTTTTTTGGTTTTTCATGACAGGGTTTCTCTATATAGCCCTGGCTGTTCTGGAACTCACTTTGTAGACCAGGCTGGCCTAAAAGCGCTGTCAAGGGGTTCTCTTCAAACCAGCCTGCATCCTCAGTTGTGAGGCTTGGTGGTACCTTTACCCACTGAGCCACCTCGCTGACCCGAGTACTAGACCGTTTGCAATCACAACCCAGAAAGAACCACAAGCGAGGCAACTCAGGCTTGCTCTGCTGTGCTGTACTGCTTCAATTTCCGGTCCATTTTCTTAACTCAGGCTGAGTTGGAAATGAGGCGTGGGGTGGTCTGGAAGGTAGCCTCAAGGCCAGATGCTCTGGGGCAGCATGGCGGGGAAGTGTGACCTCAGGAATCCTCTGTGTTGTACTGAGCCCATGAAATTGATTGTAAGTGTCGTGTTTGCTACCCTGATACTCAATGGAGCTTTCCAGCAGCGCTGCTTGCCGTCAGCACCCGGTTTTCTGCTTTGAGACCTTGTTCTTCCATATGCAAAGTTCTAGGACTGCTGGCTCCCTCCCAAGCGGGTTCCTTACAAAGGTGACTTCCCTGAGTCATTCTGCCCACCGAAGGAGCATCTGAGTCAACAGGCAATCAGAGAGTTCATAAAAAGCTGTTAGGAGCTAAGGAAGGAGCCTGCAGGCCCTAGTAGCCCAAAGGGTTAGAGAGAGATGTCAACTTCTGACTGTGACAGGAATAGGGACTTGGGGCTGAAATATCAAAATTAACATGAAAGAAGTCAGTTTGCAGAGAAAGACCAAAAGTTTCATCTAACCTGGATTTCATCCAGTAAGTTTGGGTGAGAGAAGCAGGTGAGAGCCAGGTCCTCTGTAAAGGTGTTGAGCCGCCTGACTGGAAAGGACTCTGCACCTCATGGCTCAGTACATTCTTTAGGCCCTCAGCTCACTAGCTCTACTTGCCTGCTTTGGAGTGGTTCAGCTTTCTCAATAAACTCTATTTCTGTTTTTAACCATGTGTCCCTGATGTGGTCTTTATCCTGGGACACCTTGGTGTCCTCAAGTCAGATCTGCAGCCTGGCACCTACCAGGTTTTCTTTTCTTTTTTCTTTTTTTCTTTTTTTTTTCCTTTCCTTTCCTTAGCTCTGTTTTGGGAACCAGCAAAAAGCCTTGTTTTCCCTGACATCTGGGCGTTCTCACTGCTTCTCTGACCTTTGTCCTTAAACCTTTCCTCTATCTCCCTCCTTCTGGTTGCTGGTTGCTGTCAAGACTTTTCAGTGAGTCCCACCTGTTGTTTTGTCTCTACCATCAATAAAATTGCCCTCAAGCCTTCCAAGTTCACTAATTTTTTTGATTGATTTTTTTTTTTTTTGATTAATGAGACAAAGAACCCAAAAGGAGACCTCTGTTTCCCAGGTCACAGGGCCAAGCTATGATCAGTGGCTAAGGGAGACTTAGTTGCAAATCTCACCTCTAGCCTACTTAAGATCTTATCAGATTTCTCCACTCCAGTAAACCCAGGGCTCTTGACTCTGACTGCCACAGAGGACTTCAGGATGAGTCAGTACGAAGCTGTTGAAGTTGACCAGGAAGAGGTTTTAAACTCAGGTTTAAGCATGGGAGCTAATAAAGAGGGACTCAGAAAGGACAGTCAGTCCTCAACCAAGCGTGGGTGTGGGCTTCTTAAGAGCTTGTTTTAGCTGTAGCTGTCTATACCATTTCAGTGGCTTGTAAGCTACACCTTTAAGGGTTGCTAGACGCTCTTTTTCTCCTACTTCTTCCTCCCTGGTTTTCCAGTAAGTTAGATTATAGGCTGGTTCTGCACACGCTTTGGACTGCTTCCTGGTTTTATAAGATAAAACAATGTACCACAAAGGTTCCACAAGAGTGTTAAGACTCTTCCTGTGAGTGAGGTTTCTTAGGAGACCTCTAGGAGACTGAGGTTTACAGCTGGGAAGGGAGAAAGGACCAATGACCTTAGATAAGCATGACGTCAGCAGCCTTTGAAAGAGTTTATTCTTTTTTTTTTAATTTTTAATATTTTTTTATTACATATTTTCCTCAATTACATTTCCAATGCTATCCCAAAAGTCCTCCATACTCCCCCCCAATTCCCTACCCACCCATTCCCATTCTTTTGGCCCTGGCATTCCCCTGTATTGGGGCATATAAAGTTTGCAAGACCAATGGGCCTCTCTTTCCAGTGATGGCCGACTAGGCCATCTTTCGATACATATGCAGCTAGAGACAAGAGCTCCGGGGTACTGGTTAGTTCATATTGTTGTTCCACCTATAGGGTTGCAGATCCCTTTAACTCCTTGGGTACTTTCTCTAGCTTCTCCATTGGGAGCCCTGTGATCCATCCAATAGCTGACTGTGAGCATCCACTTCTGTGTTTGCTAGGCCCCGGCATAGTCTCACAAGAGACAGCTATATCTGGGTCGAAAGAGTTTATTCTTACTTTGACTTACATGTATGTTTGTGAACTGCATGCATGCCTGGTGCTCACCAGATCTCCTATAACTGAAGTTACAGGGTGTTCTTAACCTCCGTGTAGGTGCTGGGAGCCAATGTCAGGTCTTCTAAGAACAGCAAGAGTTCATAGCTATTGAACTATCTCTCCAGCTCCTTCATATTCCTTAAAATATTCCTATATAATAAGAGCACTATCTGGAATTCTTGGTTCTCAGCTGGAGAGAAGTTTCAACTAGACTCCTCTCCCTCTCCTTATTTTCCTGGTATCCCTGTCTCTCTGCTGCCCCAAAGGTCTCAGACTACTGACTGACTAGTAGCCCTGACTACTAGGGCTTTAGGGGCCTGATACCCATGCATGGCACAGAGACTGTAGGAGTAGAGGCTGCCAATTGCTGCGTTCTGTAAGCAACTGATGAAAATGAATGCTATTACAAACCAGTGTCTAAAGACTCTCTTGCCCATCCATGGTTTCTATTCAGGCAGAACAAAGTAGCCCTAGGCCTCCCGTTAGGAACAGGAATAGGGACAGGAGCAGGAACAATACTTATAGAAACAATAGTTCAGGGCCAACAGGCAGAGTGGGCCAGCAGGGTTCCTTTTGGGGAGAGGAAGAGTCAGACTGACCCCCAGCAGGAGACAAGAAAGAAAGAAAAAGGGCTCTAGATCAGTAGTTCTCAACCTGTGGTTCTCGACCCCTTTGGGACCATGCGTCATATATTTACATTACAACCCATAATAGTCAAAATAGCAGTAAAATTAAAGTTATAAAGAAGCATCGAAATAATTTTATGGTTGGGGGTCACCACAGCACAGGGAGCTGTATTAAAGGGCAGCAGCATTAGGAAGGCCAAGAGCCACTGTTCTAGAGAATTAGTGTGCACTCCACTTAACCACATAATATGGCTGACTTCATGATTCTTCTTCCTCACCAAGACAAAAATTTGGTGCTCTTCCTCCAGGGAACTGCTGTGTGATGAATGAACAAAGGAAATACAAAGGACAAGGAAGGACAACGTGGCTGCTCCTGGGTATGATGGAGGGGGAAGTTTCTCAAAGGTAAAAAGGAGTGCATAGTTAGAGGCAGGGGCACCTGGGAGAGTCCAGAGTGAACAGGACCTGAGCTGGTCACGTGGGAAGAGGGGGAGGGGAAAGGACGGGGGGGGGTGAGGGGAGAAAGCCCCCTTCTGGGGCAGCAGCCAGGAGGTCAAAGGTACGAAAGGAGCGGGAGTGGGGGTGGAAGAACCAAAATACTTTGATTATTTAGGGAAGAGCAACTCAGGCCTCTGGGCTGGAGAGTTTAGGGTAGGGGCGGGGGATGCCAGGCAGGACAGTCCTGTAACAGGTAGGTGCTGGGGGACTGCAGGGAGAACCTGTCAACCAGATCAATTCTGATATGTTAAATAGGCATCTCAGCCTTTTGTCCCAGGTTTGAAACCTAACAAGCAGGACTTGGGGATGGGGGAGAAACAATCAGCTTGCCTCTCCCATTCTGGATTACCTAATCTCTGCAATAGTTTAAACCAATCAGCCCCAAAGATATACAACCCCAACTCCAGGACGACTTTTGGCTCCCTGCCAATTCCGAGGAGTCCTTCTCTGTGTGTTTTGCTCTATGTCTCCCGCTCCGGCTCATGCCACCCCCTCTGTTGTGTTTCTGATTTCAATAAAAGCTGCTGAGTGCTGAGCTCTTGCTTTTCCTTCTTTTTATTCTTGAAATTGGCCAGTAAATGACTCTATTCCTGCAACCTTAGATGACCTCATGCCTTCTCAAGGTCTCAAGGTCTCAAAGTGAGGGAGCGCACAGCCTGCAGCCAGGCTGGCCTTAGTTCCTGGGCAGCAGAGAGCATTCTGGGAAATGTCACATCCTGCATCCCTGGGTTCTGGAAACCTGACTGGGGCAGTGAGGGAATTAAAAAAAGGACAGACAGACAGACACACACACACACACAGTTAAGTTGGGATCAGGTGGATGTGAGATGTTCCTCAGTGTGCTGGACTTCTGCAGAATAAAACACTCTTTGCATTTACATACTATTTGAGCCCGGGGTATCATTCTTTGGGAAATCATGGACCCTTACATTTGGGGGCCTGTCTTAGTCAGGGTTTCTTTTTTTTTTTTTTTTGGTTTTTCGAGACAGGGTTTCTCTGTATAGCCCTGGCTGTCCTGGAACTCACTTTGTAGACCAGGCTGGCCTCGAACTCAGAAATCCACCTGCCTCTGCCTCCCAAGTGCTGGGATTAAAGGCGTGCGCCACCACGCCCGGCTTAGTCAGGGTTTCTATTCCTGCACAAACACCATAACCAAGAAGCAAGTTGGGGAGGAAAGGGTTTATTCAGCTTACACTTCCACATCGCTGTACATCACCAAAGGAAGTCAGGACTGGAACTCAAGCAGATCAGAAAGCAGACACTGATGCAGAGGCCATGGAGGGATGTTACTTGCTGGCTTGCTTCCCCTGGCTTGCTCAGCCTTCTCTCTTATAGAACCAAGACTCCCAGCCCAGGGATAGCACCACCCACAAGGGGCCCTTCCCCCTTGATCACTAATTGAGAAAATGCCCCACAGCTGGATCTCATGGAGGCATTTCTTCAACTGAGGCTCCTTTCTCTGTGATAACTCCAGCTTGTGTCAAGTTGACACAAAACCAACCAGTACAGGGCCCATCCAGGATTTGCTGAAGACTCCCTGACCCAAATAGTGGAGTGTTTTTCCCATTGGTAAGCCCAGGCACCCTGTTGTCTTTAGTCTTGTCCATATCTGTTTCTGTTCTGGGTTTAATCTGGAGGCCAAAAGGGACAAAGTGGACACTTATTTTGTCACCTGGCCAGGGGCAATGGAGGATGCTCCCAGCCTCCTACCAGAAGCAGGAGAACTTGCTAGTTCTCATCTGGATTCTGAACCCACTGTGGGTCTATGGGCTTCCCACGTGCAGGGAGGAAGACTGCCTGAAACCGCCTTTTGTTGTTTTTGTTTTCCTGGGAATGTCCTTCTGTGTCTGTGTGTATGCTGTCTGTGCTTTTTGTCCTCTCATACAAATTTTTCTTTGATTCCTAGAATGGGGCAGGCACAAAGCACCCCACTGCCTGGTCCTGAACCATTTTAAGGACTTTTGCCAAGTCACAGAAAACTGGGTCTGGTTGCTCATCTTCACAAACTAACCATCTTTTGCAGGAATGAATGGCCCACCTATGGCCCGAGGAGGGGGCTTTCCATCTTCCCACCATTTACAGGGGGATGATTTAGTTTATGAGACTTGGGACCACCTGGACCAAGTGCTATTATATCACTATGTGGCAATACCTGGTTGAGAAGCCCCCTGTTTGGATGAGAACTTTTTTGTTACAGGCCCCACCCTTGCTCCCCCTTTCTGGTCCTGAGGAGGATCTCTGTCCCCCTCCTTATGTTCCTGGTCCTGTTGCTGCTGCTGTCCATGCCCAGCCAGTATAGACAGAGGGAGGAGCAGCCCCCCTGCCTCTCCTGACTCCACTTGGAGTCCACCTCACACTTGGGCCTGTATGCCCAGAGGGCCAAATCTAATACAGCCTTATCAGTTCTGGGCTATGGGACCCCCAGATGCTCACGAGACAGTTTACGACATAGGTGTCATTTGCCAGTATTGAGCTTTACAATAGGAAGTTGCAGAACTCCCCATTTTTAGAAAGACCATCTGCTCTCACAGGTCTTCTAGATGCAATCAGCCCTCACAGGTCTTCTGGATTCCATCGTGCTGACTCACCTGCCCACCTGGGATGACTGTCAGCAACTGCTCCAGGCCCTCTTTACGAAAGAGGAGAGAGAGGATTGTGGGAGCCACCTGGAAATTGGCTCCAGGAGCAAGCGGGCTGCCCACTCAAGTCCAGGCTGATATCGATGCAGTCTTTCCTTTGACTCAACCTGATGGGGATTTTAACACTGCTGAAGGTAATGAGAGGCTCCGGGTCTACCACCAGATTCTGATGGTGGCCTCCGAGAGGCCACCAGGTGGCCCACAAATTTATCTAAGGTGAGCCAGGTGATGCAGGGAAAGAATGAGAGCCCCAGGGAATTCTAGAAAGACTCTTTGAAGCCTACAGGACCTATACTGCTTTTGACCTTTGACCAGAAGCCAGAGAACACCAGTCAGCTGTGAGCATGGCTTTTGTGACCCAAACTGACCCTGACACCTGTTGGAAGCTTCAGCCACTGAATGGCTTTGTGGCCTGCCTCTGGCACCCAAGAGCCAGCCTCTATTTGCCTTTGAATGGCAAGACTTGGAGAGAGGCTTCAAGGGACAACTGACTTGGACACATACTTGCCTCAAGGATTCAAGAACCACCTCTGAGGAGGCAATGCATGAGGACTTGCTTGGTGAGTACTGGCGGGCCTACCCCCAAATAACTGTGCTCCAGTATGTATTGTGGACCCCCAACTCGGAGACATGCCAGGAGGTCACTTGAGACATGTTACAGGAGCTGAGTCGGTAGTGCCAGGGAAATGTCAGTGATCCCCCAAAACATAGACAGGAGCCAATCTGGTGCAACTCACAGCAGGGTCTTTATTCTATTCAAGCTCCCCTCCCCCCAATGCACTACCGTGGGATGATTTTGGTGGTGGGGGAGCCCTGAATGTCTAACTTAGGTCAGGTTCTCTAAGATGGAGACTGAACTTAAAAGATTTGACATCTCAAGTCAACTTGGCTACTGAGCATTGACTAAGAAGGCCCAGCTTTGTCAACTTGAAGTCACCTATCTGGGGTACATATTCAAGGCGGGTCAGCCAACACAGACTGTCAGATTACTCAGAAGTAAACCATCCTTAGCATCCCAGTCCCGTCAACCCGAGGGCAAGTGCGGGAATTTCTAGGATCTGCCTGGTTTTGTAGACTTTGGGTACCAGGGTTCACTGAGATAGCCAAGGTGTTATATGAGGCCTCCCAGGGCCAAAAAGACAAAATAGAATGGACCCAGGAGATGGACATGGCTTTTAAGACTCTAGGAAGAGCCTCATTGGAGGTGGTGGTCTTGGCCCTCTGGGACATTCACAAACTTTTCCATCTGTATGTAGATCATAGAAAGGGGATAGCAAAGGGGGCGCTCACCCAAATTTTGGGACCATGGAAAAGACCTGTGGCTTATTATCTAAGAGGCTGGATCTGATGGCCCAAGGATAGCCAGCCTGCCTCCAGATCATAGCTGCCGCTGCCCTGCTAGTCAGGGATGCGGACAAAAAACTGTGGGGCAGGAACTTGTTACCACCTACCATGCTATTGAGGGGACCCTCAAGAATCCACACAGCTGGTGGCTGTCCAATGCCACACTGTTGCAGTTTCAGGCTCTACTTTTGAATTTCCCTCACATAAGATATAACCCATCATCTGCCATAAACCTAGTCACCCTGCTACCTGACCTGTGCTCAGATGTGCAGCATGATTGCTCTACAAGTTCTGGGGCACAGCCAGAACATCATGCTGGACTTGACTGACATACCCTGGTCAGACGGGAAATGGATCTACTTTAAGGATAGGAGCAGCTTCATCCAGAATGAAATCAGGTATGCAGGGGCAGCCATAATGGTCTTGGACTCTGTTATTTGGGCAACTGCTTTGCCAGTGGAAACTTCAAGCCTAGAAGCTGAACTAAAGGTTAACCCAGGTTTTAAAACTGGCAAAAGGGGCATAGCTAATATACATTTATAGCAGATATGCCTTTGCTCATATACATGGGTCCATATACTAAGAGAAGGGATTATTGACTGTTGAAAAAAAAACATCAAAGATAAGGAAGGAATACTTGTTTTATTGGAGGCATTATGGCTTTCTCTCAAGGTGGCCACAATTCATTGCCCCGGGCATCAGAAATAGCCTGAGGGAACAGGCTAGCTGATAAAGCAGCAAGAGAGGCCACCCAAGTTTCCCCTGCCAACATCCTGGTAGCTTTGCAGCCCCCCACTCCCACCCCCCTGCCCCCCAACCATCTCGGTATATACTGCTGAAGACAAATGACATCAGGCAAAATGCTAAGGAGTTTACAGAAGAGATGGGTGGTTGCTGACCTCTCAAGCCTGCACCATCCTACCTAAGGAGTTTGCTAAGCAACTCATCCATCAGACTCATCAACCGTCACACTTGGTAACCAAACACTGAAGGAATTGCTGTGAGGGGCAAGGTACAAAATATTTGACTTAGGACAATGGTTGATCAGTTAATCTCAGTCTGTGCCACCTGCTAGGCTGTGAACTCCTCAGGCCTCAGTCAAGGAACTGCTTCAGGAACCAGAATCAGGAGTCAATGGCCAGAGGCTAATTGGGAAATAGATTCTACAGAAATAAAACTAGGAACATATGGACACAGTATTTGCTAGTTTTTATGGATACCTTTTCAGGATGGGTAGATGCCTACCCTACAAAGGAGACTGTCACTGTAGTGGCAAAGACGCTTCTGGAAGACATCATACCCAGGTATGGTTTGCCTACTGTACTGGCTGGTCTTATGTGCCAACTTGACACAGGCTGGAGTTATCACAGAGAAAGGATCCTCAGTTGAAGAAATGCCTCCATGAGACCCAGCTCTAAGGGATTTTTCTCAGCTAGTGATGAAGGGGAGAGGATGAAGCTCATTGTGGGAGGTGCCATCCCTCGGCTGGTAGTCTTGGGTTCTATAAGAGAGCAGGCTGAGCAAGCCAGGGGAAGCAAGCCAGTAAGTAACATCCCTCCATGGCTTCTGTATCAGCTCTTGCTTCCTGACATGCTTGAGTTCCAGTCCTGACTTCCTTGGGTGATGAACAGCAATATGGAAGTGTAAGCTGAATAAACCCTTTCCTCCCCAACTTCCTTCTTGGTCATGATGTTTTGTGCAGGAATAGAAACCTGCTTGTGTTTGACAGTGGACCATCATTCATCTTTCAGGTAACTCAAACTCTAGCACAGGTTCTGGGGACCAATTGGAAATTACATTGTGTATATAGACCCCAGAGTTCAGGGTAAGTAGAGAGGATGAATTGGATCCTGAAGGAAGCCCTGACCAAATTAACCCTTGAAACTGGTGGTGACTGGGTGTCTCTCCTACCTTATTCCTTATATAGGGCTAGGAATAACCCCTATATTTTAGGTTTCTCCCTCCCCCGCCCCTCTTTTGAGATCCTTTATGGGAGGTCCCCTTCCTTGCTGCCCAAACTCCAATCTGATATCTTAGCTGAATATGACCAACATAAGTTTTTAACATCCTTGGAAGCCCTCCATAGGTCTGGAAGCAACTCTGGCCTGCCATCTGCCAGGTTTATGAGTCTGTTCCTCCCTTGACAGCCACTGATTAGAACCAGGTGATGAGCCTGGAATAAGAGACATAGCCACAAGACTCTGGAACATTGCTGGAAAGGACCTCACATTGTGATCCTGACCATGCCTCTGGCTGTTAAGGTGGACGTGATCAGGATGTGATATACCACTCCCATGTTAAGCCTGCCAGGAGAGAGATGATCCAGCAGTTGAGATCCCAGTGGAGGAGAATTCCAGGTGAACAGCCACAAGAATGATGAAGGTCACCCCACACCGTGTCGATCTGCTGACTGATCCTGATCGACTCCGGCACTCTTGGCCCTGTTTGCTTGTTGCTTATGCTTTGCTGCACCAGCCAATAGCCCCAGCCAACCCTAGGGGGAGAAGTAACAACCTTGTCATCAAGTTCACAGTGGCTGTCAAGACTGACTGGACTGCTGGTTCTTAACTACTTTCATCCTGGACTGTTGGCTAGCAGGCAGGGACTCTGTTGGAAACAAGGTAGCCCCAGCCTATTCTCACCTCTGCAACCATACTGTAACCCCTACTGTTGCAGGACACAGGCTACCTCTGGAGAATGCTTGGTGAGCTTCTACCTCAGGGCTTACTCCATGCATTTATGACCTGGTTGTAAATATGTCTGAGGATTTTTATGTTCCAATACAGCTTGTAGCCAGAGTGACCTCTTATTCTAGGAAGGATGTCTTCAACCAGCTAGCACTTCCAAACAATTGAGTTAAAAGGGTAACTATTTCTGCTGTGTTTCTAGGTTCTCTTCTTGGCATAGGGCTAGCTGGAGCTGCTAGTGTAGGGGCCTCAGCCCTGCAAGGCCCTATGGATGGGGAAATATACAGGAGATGGAAAAGTCCATTGTGGCCCTGCAGGACTCCCTATACTCCCTGGCAACAGTCGTCCTACAGAACAGAAGAGGCCTAGACTTGCTGTTCCTCCAGCAGGGAGGACTCTGTGCAGCCTTACGTGAGGAATGTTGTTTCTATGTTGACCACTCAGGGATGGTCAAAGAATCCATGGCCTTAGTCAGAAAGAGATTACAAGACAGATCCTACTGGTCTTAACTTTGACTTGTGGTCCCTGCATAATCAATGTTTTAGTTAGGTTTGTTAAGGAACAGATTTATTCTCAAACAACAGTACCAGTCCATAGAAACATCTCAAGGATTTGAGATGGCCCCAAACTGAAAGGTGGTGGTGGTGGTGGTGGTAATGAAAGGGAAGAGATAGGCTGATTCCACGACAGGCTTTGAATTGGCAGTTAAGGAAACTATGCCTAAAACTCTGTTTCCAAGAACTGGGCAAGCCCAGGCAAGCCCAGGCAAGCCCAGTCAAGTCAGTTAATAGGAAAAAACCCAGGCTCCAGCCCCCACGCACCGGTAATGGTTGTGGAATGCCTAGAGATAGAGTAAGATAAAGCTCACCTACCCTGGAATTCCTCTGATGTGCTTTAAATCAGGCCTGGAAGCTCAGTTGTCTTTCTATCTTGGTAATGGGAAACCCCAGCATGCTGGACTTCTGCAGAATAAAACACTCTGCATTTATATACTATTTGAGTCAGGGTCTCACTCTTCAGTAAATCATGATTACATTGTACTGTCAACCACCCTGATTGATGGAAGCTGAGGGGAAGGTTCTAGAAATCGTGTTCTTGGTGGGAACTTTATACAAGGGTGTTCCTATAGCCAAGGAGAGCAAAGGAAGAAAAGACTGAGGTGAGCTGTGTCCCTCAGCTGCAGGGGGTGGAACAGTTTTAGATGAGCCCTTTCTCAGACGAATTAACCATAGTTTCCAACTCTGGTCAGCAGAGGGCGGGCTGGCCTGTGAAATGATCCACCACTGGAGCTTTGCTCTGGAGAGATGGGCCATTGGAATGGAGATGAAGACAAACTCCCTGGATGGATCTTCACAACACACTCTGCCGTGGGGGCCAGAAATGTTTCCCAGTATTTACTGCTAGGCCCCCTGTTCTGATGTCATGCAGGGAGGAGTGGGAGGGAGGAGGAGTCAGTGTCTAGGTCACAGGTTACACAGGTGTCTGAAAAGGAAGTGTGTGTCCTAGGACGGGAGCTCTCAGAGGCACTTCCCCTCACATGTCTGGGACACTGATGTCTAGCTGTGACGGGGAGGCAGATGGAGGTCAGAGTCCTGGTAGATGGCAAGAGATTAGGATGAGAAAATGATGTAGGACAGGCAGTCCAGACTCCACGGTGTCCTGTGAGAACGTGGAGAGATACCATAATCACATTTGAGCCCCATTTCCACATCTCTGAAGTTCACTTCATCTCTTCAGTGGCCTCTGTCAATAGGGGGCTTAATCAGCATGACTGACACCCCATGCTCCTCTTAAAAATTTAGGGGTTCAGTCAAAGAGTGGGAAGACTGCAGAAAGGGAGGGAGCAGGGAAGACAGGAACACATTCTCTGGAGGGCTTTGACCTCTCTCTCCTCTTGTCAAACACACTAGGAAATCTAGGCTTTTTAAACATTTCTTCAGATGAGGTGATTCATTCCTAATTCAACACGCACCTGTGGACCCTCAGTTTCTGCTGTCCTAGGAGGCACTATTCCATCATGGCCACCACCCTTCATGCTTTGGCATGGCACCACAGTTGCAAAGCAGTTTAATGGCAGTTTTCTATTTTGACTTCTACATTTCTAAAGTGGCAGAAATATTTTTTTTTCTCAGTTTTGGAGATAGGAAGCAAGGTTCAGTGGTACCAAGGCTGCCACAGTGATTTAGTAATGAGGGGTTAACACTGCCTCTTCCCAAATGGAACAGTCTTGTTTACTGAATGAACAAACTGGAAAGCCAGGGGCAGGTACTGTGTCCCTCAGTGGGATGAGAAGGCCTAGCACACTCTGACCCCAAGGCTATAAAGGGCATTTTGTATGGCTTGGTAGTCTGGCTATTGAACCTAGGGCTGCTGCTAGGCTAGTGGTCTACCACAGAGCTAACTACCAGCCCAGTTCATCCACCTTTTGAGGAGATAATAAGCATGGCTTTAATTATTTTGTGTCTTCTGTGTATCAGGGGTCTCTGTCAAGTCCTCTATATAGGTTATTACTTAATTCTCATAGCATGAGGCAGGTACTCAGGGGGTCTGGTGACCTTGTTAAGGTCACATCATTGGAGAAGGTGGATGGGCTGTGTCTGAGCCAGGGCTCTGACTGTGGCAGAACTCAGGAGACTGCTTGTGGGAAGGCCGAGCAGTCTCTTCAGCTACCAGGTTGTCTGCACTGATTGGCTGCATCTTCAGTGCTGCTCAGCTCTCATGCTGCTGGTCTTTGTGTAGAGAGAAAGGCATGGGTGTGAGAGGGAGTTTCTGTGGATGTGAAACACAAATTTCACATTCATTTATATTTTATCTGTAAAAACAACTCCAAGATGGTAACTAATTTTCAATGACTATTTCTGTGGGACCTTCTGACCTTCAGGTTGTGGGTAACATAAAAATCTACAACTCTTTGAATATCCTGCAACAAGCTTGATAATTTAGATACCTTGGGATTGTGCAGTTTATTATAGTGAAGATTATGAGTCACTGATGTCCCCAGCTAGCCCCAGAGGTCCTTCCTGGTCCATCTGGCCAAAATGTCTCCCAGTTCAACTTTGGTGGAGCTGTGGAAGGTTTCAGACAACATCCGAGAATGAGAATTGGTCCAGATTCAAGGCAGAGAGAGGTCGGCCATGGGATATGGCAAGTGTGTCTTCCCCATTCTGCCCTTGGCTTCTACCTGGTTTTTTTTTTTCTTTCTAGAAGGAAGTCTGCTTAGGGTGGGGGAGAGCAGAAATGCTTCCTGCTCCTGTTCCTAGTTACGAGGACTGGCGTAACTAAGCTTTCTCCTGGTTTTATCCCTTACTAGAGCCCTTAAAAGGAACAGGCTAGGAAAAGAGCCAGATTTGTTCTTCATCCTGGCTGACCTGTTTAGACAGTTAGTCTTGATTCCAGGTGCTTTCTTCTTCCCATTCTCCAGAGGATGGTAGGCAAAGCTGGTCTCTAAGGATCTACTCTCCCACCCTTTTCTGGAGTCACTAGGACATATGAATGTTGGTTTTGGGATCCTGTAGATGGTAAGCATGAAATATACATATCTATCTATCTATCTATCTATCTATCTATCTATCTATCTATTGATCGAGATAACTTGTCTTGTGAGGGGCATCTGTCTAAAATGTTTGTGGTCGTTATCTCCAAATGAGACCTTGGCTAAGCTTTAATTTTATATTAAGCTTTTTTAAAAAAACAACTTAGCCAGGCTGTGTTGGCACACACCTTTAGTCCCAGTACTCAGGAGGTAGAACAGATGGATCTCTATGAGTCAAGGCCATTTTGTCCAGGCTATCCCCCAAAGCAGACACCCCCCCCCCACTGTGTAAATACCTAAATTCTGGGATTACAGGTGTGTACTAACACACCTAATTTGTTTTTTAAAGTTTGTCCACAGCCTCATAGACAAAGCCATCAAAGAGGAAGAGAAAGGAATAAAGGGAGGGAGGGAGAATCAGTGAGGAGAGGATAAAATAAAATGAGAAAGAGAAGGTGTGGGAGGCAGAGGATGGAGGGGCACACCGTAGGCAGGGGAGGGAGATGGACCCCAGGATTGCTCTGCTGAGGACTGGACATGGCCCTTGGGTAGGGTCGTAGCTTCTGTCTCAGAACTGTCTCAAAGGGACCAAACCCCAGGCATGGACTGATTTGACAGCTACTCACAGGCTCCTTTCAGATAGTACGATAGTCTCCCTTCCATGCCACTCCCTGAAGTCTTCTATTCTCTCTAGAATATGCTGACGTGGCGGGGCCCAAGTAGCTCTTGGGTTGTACGCCTTTCTGGGCCTCCCAAATCTCTCTACAAAGTGTAAGCAGAGGGCCACTGCCTGTGCCCACCCCCATCTTCCTAGGATGTTTGTGTGGCAGACCTTTGGGTGGAAAGCTGTGTGCAGCACTGTTACCTGCAGTAGAATTCGGAACCAGGTATTCCAGGTTCTCAGAACTTTGTTCAGAGATTTGGAGAAGTCCATAGAAATAACAAAGCAGCAAGCAGTCTCCTTCAAAGGCAAAGCAAGGTTCAGAGTAGACACCCTGCCAGAGAACAGTAGGCCTGAGCAAGGTTTTCTCAAGAGCCAGGGTTAGTGTTTGCGTCTTCCTTTGATGGTCCAAGACAGGGAGATGTTGGCTGCAAGGGGGTAGAGCTGCATCATTTCCTATCTTGATTGACAGGCTCGGGTTATCTAGGCTTTGTTCACTATACACATTTTTATTAATTGGAGAACTTCATACACTGTATTTTGTAAAAATAAAAAAAATCCATTTTCCTTCCCCAGCCTCTTAGTTCCCAACAATAACGACTGTGAGATTAATTATTTATTAATAAATGCTATAAGCTTTGGCTCATTCCCTGACTAGCTCATAACTTATCTAACCCATTCAAACTGTTCTGTCTTCCACATGGTTAATCACCTCTCCTCAGCTTAATGCATCCAAGTCCCAGGTGAATCTTTGCTTTATTCTATCCTGAGATCAGCTACCTGCTGGTTTATGGCTGTCTGCTCAGTGTTCCAGTCCGAATCGCCCCCTTATCCTACCTATGTGGCTTAGTTACCTCTTCTCAGCTCCCTTGCTTCTGCCTTCCATTATATTTCCAGGCGAGTCTTACTGGCCTCTAATTCCCAGAATCCTCTCTCTTCCTGCTAGTGACCCACCTCCTATTTCCTGTCTCAGCTCATTGGCCACAGGTTTTTTTATTGGCAGGTATTGTTTATAAGAGATTCTCTCTACAGTATTTTGATCATATTTACCCCCTCTCTTCTCACTCACTGCTTCCAGGCCTACTCGACCCTTCCCCTCAACTTTCCGCTCTCTCTCTCTCTCTCTCTCTCTCCCTCTCTCTTCCTCTCTCTCCCTCTCTCTCCCTCTCTCCCTCTCCCCATGGACTCTAATCAGTGTGGCCCATTTACTCCTGGGCATGGGTTCATCCACTGGAGAATGGTTGATCTAACCAGGAGCTTTACACTTAACGAAAATTGCCTCTTCTTCTCCTGGGAGCCATCAAGAGGACACAGCTACTCGGGGGTAGGGGCTCTTCCCACTCCATGCTGACTAGCTTGACCTTGTGCAGGCCACTCACAGCTATTGTGAGCTTATAGTACCGGGAAGTGTTCATGAATCCCAAAAGACCAATCAGGAGCTGACCCGATGCAATCACACAAGGGTCTTTATTCACATGCTTGAGCTTGGGCTTGATCACCACCGACCCATAGGACAGTTTTGGTGGAGAAGCCCCAAACTTATTGGGACAAGGTTTTATAGAAATTGGCAAGCTAGAGGTAAGTGTTTCTAGCCTGGCAAACATATAACTGGGGGCTACTGTGGCCTTTAACATAACTGGCTGGTGCTGGAAGGCAAACTACAAACTTAACTTCTGCTTTCCTCAAAATTGATGGTTGTTGTGCGAGTACGGATTTGTAACCTGAGGGTACAGATTTGTTTGGGGAATAAACTGGAAACTGATGCTAGGTACTGGCCTGTTAGTTTGCGTTCAAACTTAGGTCAGGTTTTCCAAGATGGAGTCTGAACCCAAAAGATTTGGTCTCTCAAGCTCATGAGTGCAAAGCTTCTGTCATGTTCAGAAGACACAATTATGCTCTGGTATTCTTTAACGTTAACAATCTTTCTGCTTCCTAGGGGGGGGTGTGCACTAATGTTCCATTTGTGCCTGAGGACTCATTGACACTTAATTTCTGTATTGTGAACAGCTGTGAGCTTTTGCATTAATCACTGTCTATTGCATGAAAACTTTGAATATTTAATTATTGTTATTGGGTATGTATAGTATGTGAATTTGAACTCAGTGCCTTCAGAGGACAGAGGTGATGGATCCCCTTGAAGCTGGAGTCACAGGCAGTTGTAAGCTGTCTGATGTGTGTCCTCTGTAAGAGTAGCATATGCTCTTAACCACTGAGATACCTTTCTACCCTCTACCCCACCAAAAAAAGTTTAACCTGAGGACACAGTTTGTCTTACTGCACATTTTCCTCAAACTAGTCCAGGGTGGATCAATTCACTGCCTCTTGTTCTAGGATATGTTCCAGGTGTGTTTGAGTATACCAGGGGACTTAGTAAACTAGGGATTTAGGGGCAGTTACTAGTTGTCTTGTTTGGAGAGGGGTATGTGTATAGCTCAATGCAGGTATAAGTCCCGGTTGTTAGAATGGCTCCACAAACTGCACGATTCAGTGTCCCACTCTTGTAATCCTGAGCACTTGCTCAGTTCAAGGCCACTCTGATCTACAGGGCAAGTTCCAGGACAGCCAGAGCTACACAGAGCAACTGTGTCTTGGAAAAAAAAAACTACAGTGGCAAATACACCCATCTCCACACCTCAACTGGAAGTTTCCCTTTAACTCTCTCCCTTTGGCTGCTCCCTGGGAATCAGAGACAGCCTGGCTCGGGATCATACTGTGAAAACTTCCTTTGAGACTTGTAAGAGATGCCCCCCCTTAGCCTCAAGGCCCAATACTCTTCCCTAGAGCCCCTGCCATACTGCTGTCTGTCCCTGGCCTAGTGACTCTTCTAATAAACTTACCCCAAAGGGTAGTCACCTCAATGACCCCATTAAACCCCACACCTGAGACCGTTTACTTAAAAAAAAATTCATTTACTTTTATGTGCATTGGTGGTTTGCCTGCATGTATGCCTGTGTGAAGATGTAGGATCCTCTGGAACTGCAGTTCGAGACAGTTATGAGCTGCCATGTGGGTGCTGGGAATTGAACTCAGGTTTTCTGGAAGAGCAGCCAGTGCTCTTAACTAATGAGCTATCTCTCCAGTCCAGGTCTTTCACTTTTGTAAGCTTAAAACAAAAAACAAACAAATAAAAGCCTGTTCCCTTTTATTACATTGCTCAGTCTGCAGAAGTTTTCTCAGCAATATTCAGTCTGAGGGAAAGACTGCATTTCAAGGGTGTCCAGTCTTTTGATACTACTACAACACTGTAATTTCCAAATGTGTTGGGTTACATTCACAGTTATCTTGGGACATTCAGCCTGTAAGTTGCAGGTTCAACATGCTTGAACACAGTCCCAGTGAGTGTCTAGAATAGCAGGAGACTCAAGCCCTTTTGAGAGACTACCACCTGAGGCTGGAGTCTTAACTTGGAGGCTTACGTGAGTGTAGGACAGCACTCATCTAATGAGAAGTCCTCATGGAGGCCCAGGGGAGGACCACATAGGAAGAACTGAGATGGATCAGTGGTTTAGAGCACTGACTGCTCTTCCAAAGGTCCTGAGTTCAAATCCCAACAACCACATGGTAGCTCACAACCATCTGTAATGAGATCTGATGCCCTCTTCTGGTGCATCTGAAGACAGCTGCAGTGTACTTAGATATAATAATAAATAAATAAATCTTTAAAAAAAAATAGAAGAACCAGAAGCAGCATTTGGGAGGCAGAGGCAGGCAGGGCTACATAGCAAAACTTGTCCCTAACCCCCACAAGACAAGGGACCAGGTGAATGAAGAGTCAGACTTTCATTAAGAAGAGCAAAGACTGAACAAACAAAACCGGGGTGGTAGACAGTGATACTGAAGACCAGATTCTAAGCCAGGGCAGGGTAGGGATGGAAGTGGCTGAGGTCATGAGGCTTCCACTGCGGCCTTACACCTTTCTTCTCTTCTCGATCTTTTCTTTGTCCCAGAGCTGTTTGAGGCTGGCATACCTCTGGTATAGGCCACTCAGTTAAGAACACCTGTTACTAAGAGGTCACCAACAGATTGGGAAAGGATTTTTACCAATCCTAAATCTGATAGGGAACTAATATACAATATATACAAAGAGCTCAAGAAGCTGGACTCCAGAAATTCAAATAACCCCATTAAAAACGGGGTACAGAGCTAAACAAAGAATTCTCAACTGAGGAATATCGAATGGCTGAGAAGCACCTGAAAAAAATGTTCAGCATTCTTAATCATCAGGGAAATGCAAGTCAAAACAACCCTGATATTCCACCTCACACCAGTCAGAATGGCTAAGATCAAAAATTCAGGTGACAGCAGATGCTGGCGAGGATGTGGAAAAAGAGGAACACTCTTCCATTGTTGGTGGGATTGCAAGCTTGTACAAACACTCTGGAAATCAGTCTGGCAGTTCCTCAGAAAATTGAACATAGTACTACGGGAGGATCCCGCAATACCTCTCCTGGGCATATATCCAGAAGATGTCCCAACCGGTAAAAAGGACACATGCTCCACTATGTTCATAGCAGCCCTATTTATAATAGCCAGAAGCTGGAAAGAACCCAGATGCCCCTCAACAGAGGAATGGATACAGAAAATGTGGCACATTTACACAATGGAGTACTACTCAGCTATTAAATACAATGAATTTATAAAATTCTTGGGCAAATGGATGGATCTGGAGGATATCATCCTGAGTGAGGTAACCCAATCACAAAAGAAGTCATTAGATATGCACTCACTGATAAGTGGATATTAGCCCAGAAACAGAATATCCAAGATACAATTTGCAAAACACAAGAAAATCAAGAAGGAAGACCAACGTGTGAATACTTCATTCCTCCTTAGAATAGGGAACAAAATACCCATGGAAGGAGTTACAGAGACAAAGTTTGGAGCTAAGACGAAAGGATGGACCATCCAGACACTACCCCACCTGGGGATCCATCCCATAATTGGCCACCAAACGCAGACACTATTGCACATGCCAGCAAGATTTTACTGAAAGGACCCTGATATAGCTGTCTCATGAGAGGCTATGCGAGTGCCTGGCAAATACAGAAGTGGATGCTCACAGTCATCTATTGAATGGAACATAGGGCCCCTAATGGAGGAGCTAGAGAAAGTATCCAAGGAGCTGAAGGGGTCTGCAACCCTATAGGTGGAACAACAATATGAACTAACCAGTACCCCAAGAGCTCATGTCTCTAACTGCATATGTAACAGAAGATGGCCTAGTTGGCTATCATTGGGAAGAGAGGCCCCTTGGTCTTGCAAACTTTATATGCCCCAGTACAGGGGAACACCAGGGCCAAGAAGTGGGAGTGGGTGGGTTAGGGGAGTAGGGCGGGGGGGGGGGCGGGAGTATAGGGGACTTTTGGGATAGCGTTTGAAATGTAAATGAAGAAAATATCTAATACAAAATTGAAAAAAAAAAAGAACACCTGTTATGGTCTAGCTCTGTGAACAATGACTTGTCTCCTTATGCTCAGCAAGCTGCTGGAGTGATAATTTTTGTGCCAGCTCTAACATGAGGTGATGCTGTGGTGAGTTTGGCCTAATTCTGCTTGTATTCTAGTGTTAATTTGGGTCCCTCAAAACTGTTTGCATGAGAGTCCACACATAAGACATGGAGGAAACCTGTCCCCAGTTAATCCTAATTGGTAAATAAAAGATCCCAGCAGCCAATAGCTGGGAAGAAGAGACATGGTAGGGGGCAGTTTAGGTTTCCTGGGCTTGGGATCACAAGGAAGGAGAAAGGGGGAGAACCACCATGCCTTAGAAGAGTGTGCAGGAGAGAGACAAGAGCTGCCATGGGATAGAGAATCAAGGAGAGTACCCTGGGCTCTGGGCCAAGAGAACGTGGCCCAGAGGGCTGACTAATTGGAGTTAAGAGCAGCCAAGATAGGACATAGAAATTAGTAAGTAGTAACTTGGAGTTATTAATAGGAGGTAGATCCTAACAGCATGGAGGATAAGCATCTGCCCAGCTATTGAGCTGCTTAAGGCATATTAAGATATAAGGCTGTGTGTGTATCTTTCATTCCGGAACACAAATAGTCAGAGGTAGGTAGGGAACCCATGCTGGGATTAATTATAAATTCATATGCCATGCTGCTTTCTAGGGGCTTCTCTTGATGGACAGATGCCCCTCTCATCTCTTCAGCTGGCTTGGGACACTCTTGATGGCGAACCTCAGTTTGTCTGCTTCAGTCAGGTTTAACATGGTGAGGGTGAGATCTGGTAAGTCTGTGTTATGATCCCCGGAACTAGGTTGGACTCAGAGCAGAAGCCCATGCAATTTAAAGCCTAGGACGGCTACCTGTGTATGTCTGTGCACTGTGTGCTCCCTGGAACCTGATATGTGTCCTCCAAACCAAACTGCTTGAGGAGATTCCTAGCACCATGCTGATGGAAGGGTCTAACCACATGTCTCAGAGGTTCTAATTCTACCACAAAACTACTGTTTTATTATTACTTTTAATTTACTTATTTGTTTTTCAAGACAGGGTTTCTCTGTATATCCCTGGCTGTCCTGGAACTCACTTTGTAGACCAGGCTGGCCTCGAACTCAGAAATCAGACTGCCTCTGTCTCCCGAGTGCTGGGATTAAAGGTGTGCACCACCACTGCCCAGCTTCCTGTTTTATTAATTGTCATTTTTTATGTGTATAATAATGTGAGAGTATAGGTGTGTGTTTGTGTGTGTGTGTGTGTGTATCAGAGGGCACCTGTGGTGCTTTCTACTTATCGACATGGATTTCAAGATGACCTGGAATTTTGTCACACAAGCTAGGATAGCTGGCCAACAAACCTCTCCTCTGAGCCACTGATGCTATCACCGGTGTGTGCTATTACACCTATCTTAGCTTTTTATTGGGTTCTGGTGATCTGAGCTTAGGCCCTGTGGTTACAAGTGAAGCGCTGTCTATGCGGACTGAGCTATGTCTGCAGCTGAGGTTTGCCTTCCTCTTTAACACTTTCCTTATGCAAGACCTAGGCAGGTATCCCAGATTCACCTGGCTCTGGTTCTTGTGACTCCTACCTCTGCCCTTCCACTGCTGCACTTTACGTGCACACTACTATATGGCTTCATACTTATTTCATTACTATTATTTGTAAGATGAGGTGTATTGTCCTGGTTAGGCTAGAACTGGCTTTGCAGACCAGGAAGGCCTTGAACTCACAGAGATCTAGGCAGATATCCCAGATTCACCTGGGTCTGGTTCTTGTGACTCCTACCTCTGCCCTTCGACTGCTGCACTTTACCTGCACACTACTATATGGCTTCATACTTATTTCATTAATATTATTATTTTTTTGTTTAATTTTTAATATTTTTATTACATATTTTCCTCAATTACATTTCCAATGCTATCCCAAAAGTCCCCCATAGCGCCCCCCACTTCCCTACCCACCCATTCCCATTCTTTTGGCCCTGGCATTCCCCTATATTGGGGCATATAAAGTTTGCAAGTCCAATGGGCCTCTCTTTCCATTGATGGCCGACTAGACCATCTTTCGATACATATGCAGCTAGAGACAAGAGCTCCAGGGTTCTGGTTAGTACATCATGTTGTTCCAACAATAGGGTTGCAGATCCCTTTAGCTCCTTGGGTACTTTCTCTAGCTTCTCCATTGGGAGCCCTGTGATACATCCAATAGCTGACTGTGAACATCCACTCTTGTGTTTGCTAGGCCCCGACATCGTCTCACAAGAGACAGCTATATTTGGGTCCTTTCAGCAAAATCTTGCTAGTGTATGCAATGGTGTCAGCGTTTAGAAGCTGCTTATGGGATGGATCCCTGGATACGGCAGTCTCTAAATGGTCCATCCTTTCATCACAGCTACGAACTTTGTCTCTGTAACTCCTTCCCTGGGTGTTTTGTTCCCAATTCTAAGAAGGGGCACAGTGTCCACACTTTGGTCTTCATTCTTCTT
This sequence comes from Mus caroli, assembly GCF_978045245.1. NCBI lineage: Eukaryota > Metazoa > Chordata > Mammalia > Rodentia > Muridae > Mus > Mus caroli. The sequence goes on along the minus strand of NW_028227265.1, from coordinate 43,982,525 downwards.
GAGTTTCATGCGTTTAGCAAATTGTATCTCATATCTTGGGTATCCTAAGTTTTGGGCTAATATCCACTTATCAGTGAATACATATTGTGTGAGTTCTTTTGTGATTGTGTTACTTCACTCAAGATGATGCCCTCCAGGTCCATCCATTTGGCTAGGAATTTCATAAATTCATTCTTTTTAATAGCTGAGTAGTACTCCATTGTGTAAATGTACCATAATTTCTGTATCCATTCCTCTGTTGAGGGACATCTGGGTTCTTTCCAGCTTCTGGCTATTATAAATAGGGCTGCTATGAACATAGTGGAGCATGTGTCCTTTTTACCGGTTGGGACATCTTCTGGATATATGCCCAGGAGAGGTATTGCTGGATCCTCCAGTAGTACTATGTCCAATTTTCTGAGGAACCGCCAAACTGATTTCCAGAGTGGTTGTACAAGCTTGCAATCCCACCAACAATGGAGGAGTGTTCCTCTTTCTCCACATCCTCGCCAGCATCTGCTGTCACCTGAATTTTTGATCTTAGCCATTCTGACTGGTGTGAGGTGGAATCTCAGGGTTGTTTTGATTTGCATTTCCCTGATGATTAAGGATGTTGAACATTTTTTCAGGTGCTTCTCTGCCATTCGGTATTCCTCAGGTGAGAATTCTTTGTTCAGTTCTGAGCCCCATTTTTTAATGGGGTTATTTGACTTTCTGGAGTCCACCTTCTTGAGTTCTTTATATATATTGGATATTAGTCCCTTATCTGATTTAGGATAGGTGAAGATCCTTTCCCAATCTGTTGGTGGTTTTTTTGTCTTATTGATGGTGTCTTTAGCCTTGCAGAAGCTTTGCAGTTTCATGAGGTCCCACTTGTCAATTCTCGATCTTACAGCACAAGCCATTACTGTTCTATTCAGGAATTTTTCCCCTGTGCCCATATCTTCAAGGCTTTTCCCCACTTTCTCCTCTATAAGTTTCAGTGTCTCTGGTTTTATGTGAAGTTCCTTGATCCACTTAGACTTGACCTTAGTACAAGGAGATAGGAATGGATCGATTCGCATTCTTCTACATGTTAACAACCAGTTGTGCCAGCACCATTTGTTGAAAATGCTGTCTTTCTTCCACTGGATGTTTTTAGCTCCCTTGTTGAAGATCAAGTGACCGTAGGTGTGTGGGTTCATTTCTGGGTCTTCAATTCTATTCCATTGGTCTATTTGTCTGTCACTATACCAGTACCATGCAGTTTTTATCACAATTGCTCTGTAGTAAAGCTTTAGGTCTGGCATGGTGATTCCACCAGAGGTTCTTTTATCCTTGAGAAGAGTTTTTGCTATTCTAGGTTTTTTGTTATTCCAGATGAATTTGCAGATTGCACTTTCTAATTCGTTGAAGAATTGAGTTGGAATTTTGATAGGGATTGCATTGAATCTGTAGATTGCTTTTGGCAAGATAGCCATTTTTACAATGTTGATCCTGCCAATCCATGAGCATGGGAGATCTTTCCATCTTCTGAGATCTTCTAGAATTTCTTTCTTCAGAGACTTGAAGTTCTTATTATACAGATCTTTCACTTCCTTAGTTAGAGTCACGCCAAGATATTTAATATTATTTGTGACTATTGAGAAGGGTGTTGTTTCCCTAATTTCTTTCTCAGCCTGTTTATTCTTTGTGTAGAGAAAGGCCATTGATTTGTTTGAGTTAATTTTATATCCAGCTACTTCACCGAAGCTGTTTATCAGGCTTAGGAGTTCTGTGGTGGAATTTTTAGGGTCACTTATATATACTATCATATCATCTGCAAAGAGTGATATTTTGACTTCATCTTTTCCAATTTGTATCCCTTTGATCTCCTTTTGTTGTCGAATTGCTCTGGCTAGGACTTCAAGTACTATGTTGAATAGGTATGGAGAAAGTGGACAGCCTTGTCTAGTCCCTGATTTTAGAGGGATTGCTTTAAGCTTCTCACCATTTACTTTGATGTTGGCTACTGTTTGCTGTGGATTGCTTTTATCATGTTTAGGTATGGGCCTTGAATTCCTGATCTTTCCAAGACTTTTATCATGAATGGGTGTTGGATCTTGTCAAATGCTTTTTCCGCATCTAACGAGATGACCATGTGGTTTTTGTCTTTGAGTTTGTTTATATACTGGATTACGTTGATGGATTTCCGTATATTGAACCATCCCTGCATCCCTGGGATGAAACCTACTTGGTCAGGATGGATGATTGTTTTGATGTGTTCTTGGATTTGGTTAGCAAGAACTTTATTGAGGATTTTTGCATCAATATTCATAAGGGATATTGGTCTGAAGTTTTCTATCTTTGTTGGGTCTTTTTGTGGTTTAGGTATCAGAGTAATTGTGGCTTCATAGAATGAGTTGGGTAGAGTACCTTCTGTTTCTATTTTGTGGAATAGTTTGTGAAGAACTGGGAATAGATCTTCTTTGAAGGTCTGATAGAACTCTGCACTAAACCCATCTGGTCCTGGGCTTTTTTTAGTTGGGAGACTATTAATGACTGCTTCTATTTCTTTGGGGGATATAGGGCTGTTTAGATCATTAACCTGATCTTGATTCAACTTTGGTACCTGGTATCTGTCTAGGAACTTCTCCATTTCATCCAGGTTCTCCAGTTTTGTTGAGTATAGCCTTTGGTAGAAGGATCTGATGGTGTTTTGGATGTCTTCAGGATCTGTTGTTATGTCTCCTTTTTCATTTCTGATTTTGTTAATTAGGATGCTTTCCCTGTGCCCTCTAGTGAGTCTGGCTAAGGGTTTATCTATCTTGTTGATTTTCTCAAAGAACCAGCTCCTTGATTGGTTGATTCTTTGAATAGTTCTTCTTGTTTCCACTTGGTTGATTTCGCCCCTGAGTTTGATTATTTCCTGCCGTCTACTCCTCTTGGGTGAATTTGCTTCCTTTTGTTCTAGTGCTTTTAGGTGTGTTGTCAAGCTGCTAATGTGTGCTCTTTCTAGTTTCTTTTTGGAGGCACTCAGAGCTATGAGTTTTCCTCTTAGAAATGCTTTCATTGCGTCCCATAAGTTTGGGTATGTTGTGGCTTCATTTTCATTGAACTCTAAAAAGTCCTTGATTTCTTTCTTTATTCCTTCCTTGACCAAGGTATCATTGAGAAGAGTGTTGTTCAGTTTCCACGTGAATGTTGGCTTTCTATTATTTATTTTGTTATTGATGATCAGCCTTAGTCCATGGTGATCTGATAGGATGCATGGGACAATTTCAATGTTTTTGTATCTGTTGAGTCCTGTTTTGTGCCCAATTACGTGGTCAATTTTGGAGAAGGTACCATGAGGTGCTGAGAAGAAGGTGTATCCTTTTGTTTTAGGGTAAAATGTTCTGTAGATATCTGCCAGATCCATTTGATCCATAACTTCTGTTAGTTTCACTGTGTCCCTGTTTAGTTTCTGTTTCCACGATCTGTCCATTGGTGAAAGTGGTGTGTTGAAGTCTCCCACTATTATTGTATGAGGTGCAATGTGTGCTTTGAGATTTACTAAAGTTTCTTTAATGAATGTGGCTGCCTTTGTATTTGGAGCATAGATATTCAGGATTGATAGTTCCTCTTGGAGGATTTTACCTTTGATGAGTATGAAGTGTCCCTCCCTGTCTTTTTTAATGACTTTGGGTTGGAAGTCAATCTTATCAGATATTAGAATGGCTACTCCAGCTTGTTTCTTCATACCATTTGCTTGGAAAATTGTTTTCCAGCCTTTCATTCTGAGGTAGTGTCTATCTTTTTCTCTGAGATGAGTTTCCTGTAAGCAGCAAAATGTTGGGTCTTGTTTGTGTAGCCAGTTTGTTAGTCTATGTCTTTTTATCGGGGAGTTGAGTCCATTGATATTAAGAGATATTAAGGAAAAGTAATTGTTGTTTCCTGTTATTTTTGTTGTTAAAGTTGGCATTCTGTTCTTGTGGCTGTCTTCTTTTAGGTTTGTTGAGGGATTACCTTCTTGTAGTTTCTAGGGCGTGGTTCCTGTCCTTGTATTGGTTTTTTTCTGTTATTATCCTTTGAAGGGCTGGATTCGTGGAGAGAGAATGTGTGAATTTGGTTTTGTCGTGGAATACTTTGGTTTCTCCATCTTTGTTAATTGAGAGTTTGGCTGGGTATAGTAGCCTGGGCTGGAATTTGTGTTCTTTTAGTGTCTGTATAACATCCGTCCAGGATCTTCTGGCTTTCATAGTCTCTGGTGAAAAATCTGGTGTAATTCTGATAGGCTTGCCTTTATATGTTACTTGGCCTTTTTCTCTTACTGCTTTTAGTATTCTATCTTTATTTAGAGCATTTGTTGTTCTGATTATTATGTGTCGGGAAGTATTTCTTTTCTGGTCCAGTCTATTTGGAGTTCTGTAGGCTTCTTGTATGTTCATGGGCATCTCTTTCTTTAGATTTGGGAAGTTTTCTTCTATAATTTTGTTGAAGGTGTTTGCTGGTCCTTTGAGTTGAAAATCTTCATTCTCATCCACTCCTATTATCTGTAGGTTTGGTCTTCTCATTGTGTCCTGTATTTCTTGGATGTTTTGAGTTAGGATCTTTTTGCATTTTACATTTTCCTTGATTGTTGTGCCGATGTTCTCTATGGAATCTTCTGCACCTGAGATTCTCTCTTCCATCGCTTGTATTCTGTTGCTGATGCTGGTATCTATGGTTCCAGATTTCTTTCCTAGGGTTTCTATCTCCAGTGTTGCCTCATTTTGGGTTTTCTTTATTGTGTCTACTTCCCTTTTTAGGTCTAGTATGGTTTTGTTCATTTCCATCATCTGTTTGGATGTGTTTTCCTGTTTTTCATTAAGGACTTCTACCTGTTTGATTAGGTTATCCTGTTTTTCTTTAAGGATTTGTAACTCTTTAGCAGTGTTCTCCTGCAATTCTTTAAGGGATTTTTGTGCTTCCTCTTTATTGTCTTCTACCTGTTTACCAGTGTTCCTTTGTATTTCTTTAAGTGTGTTATTAAAGTCCTTCTTGAAGTCCTCTACCATCATCAAGAGATATGCTTTTAGATCCGTGTCTAGCTTTTCCGGTGTGTTGGGGTGCCCTGGACTGGGCGAAGTGGGAGTGCTGGGTTCTGATGATGGTGAGTGGTCTTGGTTTTTGTTAGTAAGATTATTACGTTTACCTTTCGCCATCTGGTAATCTCTGGGGTTAGTTGTTGTCGTTGTCACTGTTTAAAGATTGGAGCAGAAGCTGTGTTCCACTCACCAGCAGTATCAAAATCCTGTGGCGGGGGTCGTGGGTAGCTGGCAGGTGTCAGCCGACCCTGCGCTCTAGCTACACCAGTGCTGTTCCGGCCGGATGAGGCCTGTGGCCCTACTCAGGCCGGTTTCTGTTTCCCTAACTAATGCAGTCTCAGGTCCTGCGCGCAATTGGATTGGAGCAGGAGCTGTGTTTCACTCACCAGAAGTCTTAAGATCCTGTGGCGGGTGTTGTGGGTAGCTGGCGAGGGTCAGCCGACCCTGCGCCCTAGCTACCCTGGTGCTTTTCTGACCGGAAGAGGCTTGTGGCCCTACGTAGGCCGGATTTCTGCCTCCCCAACCAGAGCAGTCTCAGGTCCCGCGTGATTGGACTGGAGCAGAAGCTGTGTTCCACTCACCAGCAGTCTCAAAATCCTGTGGCGGGGGTCGTGGGTAGCTGGCGGTTGTCAGCCGACCCTGCGCTCTAGCTACACCGGTGCTGTTCCGGCCGGATGAGGCCTGTGGCCCTACTCAGGCCGGTTTCTGCTTCCCTAACTAATGCAGTCTCAGGTCCAGCGCACAATTGGATTGGAGCAGAAGCTGTGTTCCACTCACCAGAAGTCTTAAGATCCTGTGGCGGGTGTTGTGGGTAGCTGGCAAGTGTCAGCTGACTCTGCGCCCTAGCTACCCCCGGTGCTTTTCTCCATTACTATTATTTTTAAGATGAGGTGTATTGTCCTTGTTAGGCTAGAACTGGCTTTGCAGACCAGGAAGGCCTTGAACTCACAGAGATCTAGGCAGATATCCCAGATTCACCTGGGTCTTGTTCTTGTGACTCCTACCTCTGCCGTTCGACTGCTGCACTTTACGTGCACACTACTATATGGCTTCATACTTATTTCATTACTATTATTTTGAAGATGAGGTGTATTGTCCTGCTTAGGCTAGAACTGGCTTTGCAGACCAGGAAGGCCTTGAACTCACAGAGATCTAGGCAGATATCCCAGATTCTCCTGGGTCTTGTTCTTGTGACTCCTACCTCTGCCCTTCGACTGCTGCACTTTACGTGCACACTACTATATGGCTTCATACTTATTTCATTACTATTATTGTAAGATGAGGTCTATTGTCCTGGTTAGGCTAGAACTGGCTTTGCAGACCAGGAAGGCCTTGAACTCACAGAGATCTAGGCAGATATCCCAGATTCACCTGGGTCTTGTTCTTGTGACTCCTACCTCTGCCCTTCGACTGCTGCACTTTACGTGCACACTACTATATGGCTTCATACTTATTTCATTACTATTATTGTAAGATGAGGTGTATTGTCCTGGTTAGGCTAGAACTGGCTTTGCAGACCAGGAAGGCCTTGAACTCACAGAGATCTAGGTAGATATCCCAGATTCACCTGGGTCTTGTTCTTGTGACTCCTACCTCTGCCGTTCGACTGCTGCACTTTACGTGCACACTACTATATGGCTTCATACTTATTTCATTACTATTATTTGTAAGATGAGGTGTATTGTCCTGGTCAAGCTAGAACTGGCCTTGAACTCACAGAGATCTGCCTTCTCTCCCTCCTACCACACCTGGCTCTCACTGCTTAATTGCTGTGTTTCAAGCTTTTTTGTCCCCTGAAGATTCCTGCTTGGGAGCCTTGTCCTCAGTGTGATGTTTGGAGATAAGATCTTCACAAGGTAGGGTGTGGTGGAAATTGAATTGGGTAAGTGGGGTACCCTTGCCAGGACTGTACTAGCCCTCGTTCTCCCTGGTTTGTTTCAAATTGTGACCTTTTCCTCTTGTGTGCTTTTGCCATTTGCTACAAGGTCCTCCAAGACACTCTGGATTATGCCTCTGTTCTCTGGAGCTGTGAGCTACATAAACCTCTGTCTATAGAAAGGTTAAAAATGGGTGTAGTGGCACACACTTATAATCCTCCATACATTGGAATTGGAAGCAGGAGGATCAGGAGTCCTACAGTTTGAGTCTAGTCCAGGATACACAACTGTCTCAAATCTTTTTTTTTTTTTCTTTTGGCTTACCTCATGCATTTTTTTTTATATTAATGAAAACAGACTAGTACAGTGTGTAAATAGATGGGACAGGGATTAGTATACCTTGTATTGTATGGGTTCTTTGATGACTGGCAGTTGTGATGCCCAATAAACTGGGCCTTGTGGCCCAGTGTTCTAATCTCTAATCCCAGCTACTGGGGAGCATGAGGTAGGATGAGTACAAGTTCAAGGTCTGCCAAAGCTACAAAGTGAGTTCAAGCACAATCTGGGCCATCTATTGAGACTCATCTCAAAATAAAAATACAGGCTGGAGAGATGGCACAGCAGTTAAGAGCACTGACTGTTCTTCCAGAGGGCCATGTTTAGTTCCCAGCATCCACATGACAGATCACAGCCACCAGGAACTAGAGTTCCAGGGGAATTCAGTGCTGTCTTCTGGCCTTCAAGGATACCAGGCATGCTCATGGGACAAAGACATATGCACACACATACATACACACACAAATATATATATATGTAAAGGTATAAGTGGTGGAGCACTCACAAGGCTTTGGCCTCAACCCCAGTGCCAACAAAACAAAACAAAGCCCCACATACTTGTAGAATGAATGGTGGGATGAGAATTCGGGTCACAAATGGAGTCTGCATCAGAAGAGCAGCAACCTAAAGCACAGGCCTGAGGCCACAAGCTATAGACTGAATGAGGGGCAGAGGCGGTGTCACACAGTCCACCCCAACAAACACTGAATTCTGGGACCTGGGCTGATTCCTAAGAAGACTCCATTCTGACACTAGCCTCCCACTTAGTCAGGTTCACTGAAGTAACACCAGGAAGGTCTGATGTGTGCCGAGTCAGGACTCTGCATCCTGGATTTTCTCTATTAACTCCCATGGCAGTGCTCAGCACAGATAATGGGACTCAGCAGTACTCAACAAATGGTTATTGAGCTTAAAATCTAAAGAACAAGACATTATGCAGCCAGAGAGAGAGCACTGTGGTTACTAGGGTTCTGGTTGTAGCAGAACTGCCTTTGGCTGATGTAACTAAATGCTTAACTGGATGCACAAAGGAAGCAGTTTGTAACAAACCAGTTCACAGAATTCAGGCACCTGAGAATGCAAGGGTTTGTTGAGACACCTGCCCCCCTCCCCCACTCCCCTCCTCTGGAAAAGTCTGTTCATCTACCCTCAGTGTTCTGGCACCTTCCCCAGCATGGAGAGGGCTTTTGACTGAAGGTTCCCAGTAAGAACTATAACAAGTAAGGTGAAATTGAAGCAGTTCTCAACCTGTGGGTCAAAACCCCTTTTGGCAAACTTCTATCTCTAATAGAAATATTTATTTATACTATTATTCATAACAGCAGCAAAATTAGTTATGAAGTAGCAACAAAAATAATTTTATGGTGGGGGGGGGTCACCAGAACATGAGAAACCGTATTAAAGGGTCACAGCATTAGGAAGGTTGAGAACCACTGGCTTAAAGCAAGGTTGTGTGTTAACATTCTGTCTAAGCTCCACCCCACAGTTACCTGGCAATAGCCAGGTATGCCTGACTCACTATAAAAGGGGATGCTTGCCCCCTCCTCTCTCTCTTGCTCCTCTCTTGCTCTTGCCTTCCTGTTCCTGCTTTCTCCCCATTCCCTTCCCACCCCCTTCACATGCTCATAGCCAGCCTCTACTTCTCTTCTCTTCTCTTCTCTTCTCTTCTCTTCTCTTCTCTTCTCTTCTCTTCTCTTCTCTTCTCTTCTCTTCTCTTCTCTTCTCTTCTCTTCTTTCTCTCTTCTCTCTCTGCCTTTCTCCCCCTCGATTATTCTCTTAATTCCCTTCCCCATGTCCTGAATAAACTGTATTCTATACCGTCATGTGGCTGGTCTCTTGGGGGAGGGGGGAAGGGATGCTTCAGCATGGGCCTGCCAATGGACTCCCCCCATACCTCATCACACCTCCATAGATCATATCCCCCCTCTCTTTATCCTTTTATAAACACATGTACAGTGCTGTGACTCAGATTTAGAAACTCTGCAGGTTTGTATCTCTCCTGCTATCACATGGAGATCCAATCTTGCTAGCCTAAACTTCAAAGAACTGGTAAGGCCCCTCTCCCTACTGGTCAGAGTAAACATCCCCATGGTCCCAGAGGAGAGTTCTTGAGCTCAGAGCTACCTCTGTGCTGCCCTTCAGGATGGAGACACTCTTTTCACTGACCCTCGCTCTAGGACTTTTCCCCTTGGGTGAGATTTTCCTCTCTCCTTTGAGACAGTTTCTTTCTCATTGTAGAGAAATTCCCAGGGCCTGAGCAAACTGCTCTCTATAGCTCAGGGGCACTGGCTCCAAGTGTAGCTCCAGCTCATCATTTGACTATCTGTTGGTCTGGCCAGTGCTAGAATCTCTCTGGTTATTGATAATATCCTCAGGACTCTGGTAGGGGTAGTACATAAACCTATTCTTTCACCTATGGGTCTGTTTTCACCTCCTTGTCCCTACTTACTGAGATGTCTTGGTCTAATTCACAATAAGCAGAAAGCAATATCTGTACATGGCCACTAAACTAGCGATCCATAGTGTAGGTGAAAGACCTCAATGGGGAGACCCCCACTCAAGTCCCGAGATGGCGCGCACACCCAAGGAATCACAAGAGACTGTCTTGATGCAAACACATGAGCTAGTTTAATGAAGGAGTTCTGGGCCAACACATGTCTCATGTAGGAGACAGAGGAATCGACCACGAGGCTCAGAAGCTAGGGGTTTATATACAAAAAGTTGGGGGCAGGGGAAGAATTGGCACGGTTACACACAATTGCACAGTTTAAACATCAGTACATTGTACATGCAGAGCAAGGTAACAGCAATTCTGAGGGGCAGGTGTTTATGACTCAGCTGAGATAGTCCGGATGTCTTTGCAGGTCTCTCCTAACTTAATGGCTAGCCAGTTCCTGGAATGACTTAACAGCAACAGCCTTTGTTCTTTGCCCTTGGCCCCCAAAGCCCTCCTAACTAGCAAGCCTCATGAGTCATGGACATTGAACTTAATTTTCTTTCATAGGCTTCCCCGCCCTCCTCCCTCATTTGCTTGCTCCCACTGTGGTCGCTGCAGCCACTGGTTCTCCTGCTGGGTAGTGTGTTTTAAGCCTGTAATGATTTGCTTGGGAGACATCATGGTCAGTTGGTATGATTCTAGAAAAGCAAGTGTGTTTGAGGAATTTAGTCCTGGAAGGATCCTTTAATCTGCTCTAGATGGCTGAGGAAGAAAATATCAAGTTAATTATGCATCTGGGACAGGCAGTAACAGTTTGTCTGTAAAAGGAAACTGGTTGTTAATTAAGGATTAAATAATGGTTATCAGTATAGTTGGTTTGACCTATGGAAGTAGATTAGATGACTTTTGCACCTTAAAAGAAATCTTTTATTGTTTGTTTGTTTTTTTGTTTTGTGTTTTTTTTGAGACAGGGTTTCTCTGTATAGCCCTAGCTGTCCTGGAACTCACTCTGTAGACCAGGCTGGCCTTGAACTCAGAAATCCGCCTGCCTCTGCCTCCCGAGTGCTGGGATTAAAGATGTGCACCACCACACCCGGCAAAAGAAATCTTAAACAAGTTGAAAATTTTTTAGACATAAGTCACAAGTGCTAGGGTAAGAAAATAAACATTTAACTAAGAATCATGAAGATTTTGGTTTGAAAAGCATGAACATTGTTTCAGGTGTTCCTGTTATGAAGAAAAAGCATTTAAACAAAGCCTGAAAACTTCTGAGTTTCAGGTATTTTTTCATTGTCTTTGGTGGGGTCTAGATGCAGGGGGAAGGGTCTGCTCTGCCATGCTGAGGCTGTGTGCTCTAGCTGACAGGTCCCCTTGTGTTTTTCATTTGTTTTTTTCTTGTATGGTATATCCTAAATGCAGAGCAGAAGGAGAAGAAAGGTGAACCTTGAAGTAGAGCTCAAAGGAATAAGAATAGAGTCTTCAGACACATGCTCCACTATGTTCATAGCAGCCCTATTTATAATAGCCAGAAGCTGGAAAGAACCCAGATGTCCCTCAACAGAGGAATGGATACAGAAATTATGGTACATTTACACAATGGAGTACTACTCAGCTATTAAAAAGAATGAATTTATGAAATTCCTAGCCAAATGGATGGACCTGGAGGGCATCATTTTGAGTGAGGTAACACAATCACAAAGGAACTCACACAATATGTATTCACTGATAAGTGGATATTAGCCCAAAACTTAGGATACCCAAGATATAAGATACAATTTGCTAAACACATGAAACTCAAGAAGAATGAAGACCAAAATGTGGACACTGTGCCCCTTCTTAGAATTGGGAACAAAACACCCATGGAAGGAGTTACAGAGACAAAGTTTGGAGCTGTGATGAAAGGATGGACCATCTAGAGACTGCCGTATCCAGGGATCCATCCCATAAGCAGTTTCTAAACGCTGACACCATTGCATACACTAGCAACATTTTTCTGAAAGGACCCAAAGATAGCTGTCTCTTGTGAGACTATGCAGGGGCCTAGCAAACACAGGAGTGGATGCTCACAGTCAGCTATTGGATGTATCACAGGGCTCCCAATGGAGAAGCTAGAGAAAGTACCCAAGGAGCTAAAGGGATCTGCAACCCTATAGTTGGAACAACATGATGGATGAACTAACCAGTACCCCGGAGCTCTTGTCTCTAGCTGCATATGTATCGAAAGATGGCCTAGTCGGCCATCACTGGAGAGGCCCACTGGACTTGCAAACTTTATATGCCCCAATATAGGGGAATGCCAGGGCCAAAAGAATGGGAATGGGAGGGTAGGGAAGTGGGGGGCGGTATGGGGGACTTTTGGGATAGCATTGGAAATGTAATTGAGGAAAATATGTAATAAAAAAAAAAAAAAAAAGAATAGAGTCTTCATAGCAAAGTTAGGGCCAGAGGGAGTGAGAGGCAGCACCCATAGTTGGGTTCTGTCTGTGTTTCTAGCCATAGTGGCAGTAGCCCTCTGGTCAGTGTGAGAGGGCGAGTATGGCTCTGACCTTTTGGCCTGTAGGGGACAACAGGGAGCCTTGGGATGGGCCTGGCTGACAGACAGGAAGCAGAGAGCTCAGGGCAATTGCTGCCATCTGAAAGGCAGCTTCATTAGCTATGTAGGAGCCCTTACTGTGGGGCTGGGGGAGGGGCAAAGAGTGGAGACTAGTCACCACCTAGTAGGGCAAGTTAAGTCCAAAATAACATTTGGAAAGTGTAGCTAAGATAGGGGAACTGGCCAGGAACACATTGGGGGGGGGGTCGGGGGGGGGGAGGGAGAGAGAGAGAGAGAGATACAGAGAGAGAGAGAGATACAGAGAGAGAGAGACACACACACATCAGAGGAAGGCCTAGTCTTTCTTACTAGGTCTTAAGTAATCTGGAGTTCTGATGTAGGTCTTTGTGGGTCACAAGCTGGGAGTACACTTTAGCTGGGTTTGTCTCATATTGGTAGCACCAGTTGTAGGGTTGTGGGTCCTATGTCTGCCCCACCCGAGCACTCAGGCTGCTGGGGAGACAGGATGTGGGAGTTTGGCCACACTTACCTCATGCTGTTACTGGGCAGATGTTGGGCTGTAGAGCAGCCCCAGAAACACTGCTCTGGGGGTGGAGGAGTGCAGTCTGAGGCTGGAGACAGCCAGAGTTGGCTTGTAAGAAAGCCAGGGTCTTCTGGTTCTCAGGCTCTCAGACACCTCTGGATGCTGCAGAAGAGCTGAGAACAAAGTGGGGGCCCATGGGCTGAATCTAGCCTAGGGTTGAAGGGGAAATGAAGGGAGCTCTGGCTGGTCCCACAGGGAGAGAGTCCTTGGCTTGGTCTTGGTGGCAGGCATGAAAAGAGGCAGTCCATGGTTTTAAGGCACTTAGTGTCATGGCAGAAAATGGATGAGTAATACCATACCCCACTTCTCAGGGCGGGCCTGAGGTTAGTACCTTTTGCAGGGAGGAGTGTCTGGGAAGGAGAGTTTATTGGCTATGCCCCCCAGGCCTTTAGGTCCCTCATTAACATGAGATTTGTCTTGAGGGCACCTGACCAGAAGTCATGGCCTCTACCTGTGGAGGGGCCTGGGGCTTTGCCCTTACATGACTGATGGCCACAAATCTGTGGAGGGCTGTGACTTTGTGCCATGAGCCTGGTGTCCCTGGGAGCTGGACAAAACACCTTCTGTTCCTTTAGGGTCACTGGGGTTTCTAGCCTTAGCTCAACCAGGCTGCCTTTGACTGTCCTACACCTGTCTCTGCCTCCCAAGTGCTGAGATTAAAAGTTTGTGTTACTACACCTGCCAAAAGTAATTTTTTTTGTTTGTTTTTGGAGACAGGGTTTCTCTGTGCAGTCCTGGCTGTCCTGGAACTCACTCTGTAGACCTTCTGGCTGGCCTTGAACTCAGAAATCCACCTGCCTCTGCCTCCCAAGTGCTGGGATTAAAGGCGTGCACCACCACTGCCCGGCTCAAAAGTAATTTTTATTCAGTCTATTCTCCAGAGCAGAGCTCAAATGTAGGAGGTTGTACAGAGCAAGTTGGGTAGAAGTACGAGAAGGATTAAAGTCTTTCAAAGAAAATGAAGGCCAGCAAGATGGTTTAGTAGCTCAAAGTAGTGGCCACCAAGCCAGGACACACACAGTGAAAGGAGAGAGCTGACTCCCAGAAGTGCCCCTCTGACCTCTCCAGGTATGGCCAGTGGCTGCCTGTGTCCATAAACATGCAAATAAATAAGCAAATGTAATTTTTAAAAAAGCAGATAAACCATTATGTTGGGATGTAGCTGACTGGTCATGTATGCTCTCCCTTTCTGGCTAGAGCCCGTCAGTTCTTTACTGACTTTGGTTTTTTGAGACAGTGCCTCAGTGTATCCCTCAGGCTGGCCTGACACTCACAGTCTTGATGCTGCAGCCTCTGAGTAGCTGGGGTTACAGGATTAGAGGTGTGCAGTCCTAGCATGTGTTCCTTCTCACTCCCTCTTATTTTGGAAGGCCCTCTCCCCTCTCTCCAGGCATGAGTTGAAAGGGCCTGGCAGCCTAATTAGCCAATTACCCAGCCTTGCCTCTTTTAAGCCACAGAGAGGCTTAAAAGCTACAGAGAGGCCCCTTCATTATCTGTGTCTGGTCAGGGTGAGGAAAAAGGGTGGCCATTTTTATTCAAAGACAACACAGATCCTAAATTATGGTTCCTCGTGGAATCCCTCCCCTGATATATTGTTTGGGAGTCTGCTTACCTTATTGCCAGTCTGTCCCTCTCAGAAAAGTTTTCAGAACTTTTCGGAAGGAAGTCTTCTTGCTTTTTTGGGGGGTGGAGAGGTGGTGGTGACAGGGAGGCAGTTAGCTCATTATTCAATTTTTCCTTTGTGTTTTATTTCAGAAACAAGGTCTCACTTTGTAGCCCAGGCTATTTTCAAATTTCTGGCAAGCCTCCTGGCTTGGCTTGGCTTTCCACTCCCCACTATTTTTTTTTTTTTAATGACAGCATCATGTTCTATAGCCCTGGCTTGCTTGCACTCACTACCCAAACCAGGCTAGACTCACTTGCAGAGATCTCACTGCCTCACCATGGTGAGGCTTACAGGCATGCCCCACGGTGCCTAGTTCATCACTTTTCACATGTTCTTCTATTTATGTGAACTGCCAGCAGACTTACCCTACAGTGTGGGAGGAGGTAACAGTCCAGGCTTTGGTTTTCTTTTAAAAGATCATGGAAGGAAAGAGGGAGGGAAAGCTCTAGGAGAGCAGTAGGCTTAGAGGTTGTGATCCATTTGGGGTTTTCATCTCATGAAACTCATAAAGAACTTCTAGATTTTATGGAGTTCTCTCTGCTCAAATATTTGCTTTCCTCTGGTGAGGTAGGGCTTAGCTCGCTATTTTCTTTCTAGTTGATTTAAGTTAGGTAGTTGATTTGAAATCTTTATTCTCTTTTGAATGGAGATGTTGACCATGACAGACGTCCCATGGCCTGACTTTGCTCTTTACTGTAAGTTTTGGTTTGTTGTGTTTTCAACTTCAAAGGTCTCAAGATACTTTTTAGTTTCCCTCTTGACTTCTAAGTTCTTTGGTCAGGAGTGTGCTTAAGGGGCTGGAGAGATGGTGCAGCCCGTAAGAGAACTTGCTGTTTTTCCAAAGCACCAAAGTTAGGTTTCCAGCACCCACACTGGGGAGCTCACAACTGCCTGAAAACTGCTCCAGGTCACCTGACACTCTGGACACTTCCACAAATGTGGACACATACACACACGTGAAATCTTTTTTAGAAAGTGTGTTCAATTTCCACATATAGTAGTACCCCATTTCTAGAGTTTTATTCATAAACACTCTGCTGCAGTCAGGGTAATAGCCCAACTTAGAACATATTTTGTCTAACTGTGCAGTGTAGCCCTATAAGCTACCTTCCGGTAACTGGCTGGCTTGTGTCAACTTGACACAAGCTAGAGTCCTCAAGGAGGAAGGAGATACAGGTGAGGAAATGATGCTATTAGATCCATCTGTGAGGCAGTTTCTCAATTAGCGATCTATGGAGGGCCCAGCCCATTGTGGGTTGTGCCATCCCTGGGCTGGTGGTCCTGGGTTCTATAAGAAAGCAGGCTGAACAAGCCAGGGGGAGTGAGTCTGTAAGTAGCATCCCTCTATGGCCTCTGCATCAGCTCTTGCCTCCAGGATCCTTCCTGTTTGGGCTCCTTCAATGATGAACAGCAAAATGGAAGCATAAGCCGAAAATAAACCCTTTCTCCCCAACTTGCTTTTTGGTCATGGTGTTTTGTCACAGGTTCGAGGCCCTAACTAAAACACCTCTTATTAATAAGTTACCAGACTGATAACAATATGAACTAACCAGTACCCCCAGAGTTCGTGTCTCTAGCTGCATATGTAGCAGAAGATGGCCTAGATGGCCATCATTGGGAAGAGAGGCCCCTTGGTCTTGCAAACTTTATATGCCCCAGTACAGGGGAACACCAGAGCCAAGAAGTGGGAGTGGGTGGGTAGGGAAGCAGGGCGGGGGGAGGGTATAGGGAACTTTCGGGATAGCATTTGAAATGTAAATAAAGAAAATATCTAATAAAAAAAGAAAGATACCTGACAAATGAGGAAAATTACTACAGTAAGCAGGAAGCATATCTTAAAGCATTTAAAATTAACCTTTGCATCAGCATAGAGACGCACATACATACCCACAGCTTAGTGCTAAGCACTTGCCCAGCGTGTGTAAGGACCCATACCTGCCCATTGGCATTGCACTAAACAACAGGAATCTTGGTATTTTGCTAAGTAGTGTATGCAGAAACCAATTGCTGAGCTGCTTCTGGTTGGGCTCTCTTGTGAGGTAAAGCTCCATGGACAGCCAGATGCCTCCAGCCTCCCTCTGTTCAGGGAAAGGATGAAAGGGAAAGGGAGAGAAGCAGCTGTGCTTTCTGGCTGAAGCACGTTAGTGTTCCATAGTGGACTGCATTCTGCAGCTGCTGCTGCGATGTCACGATTAACTTTCCACCTTACACACTTGGACTGTGATTACAGTTCAGTAAGTCAGTGCTCTCAAATGTTAGTTTATGTAAACCTCCAATTAAAGCACCGACCTAATTGGTAAGTGAGGAGCAGAACGCTTATTTCTTTTCTAAGGATGGAGAGGTAAGGATGAAGCATCCTTTCGCACAGTCTTTTTTTTTTTTTTTTTTGAGACAGGGTTTCTCTGTGTAGCTCTGGCTGTCCTGGAATTCACTTTGTAGACCAAGCTGGCCTCAAACTCAGAAATCTGCCTGCCTCTGCCTCCCAAGTGCTGGGATTAAAGGCGTGCGGCACCACTGCCCAGCTCGCACAGTCTTTTAAGAAGTGGCCATTGATAAAGCTAATTTCTCTATATGGCCTCAGCCTACTGCTGACCAGACCCATCTGTCAGTTCCTTCTTTTTTTTCACGCAACAGACCTGTCTCTTGAGAAAACCTGGTTTATGTGGAGTCTGAGTAGTGAGAGAAAAAGAAACCAAACCAGATTTTTAAACATGACGGCACTCAGGCGATTCTGACTAGAGGGCATTCTTCTAATTCTGTATAAAACAAACTGACACACTTCAGTAACACAGCCACTGCTGCGTGTAGCATCAGCATAGTAGAGACTCAAATGGCATTGCTGGGAGTTTGAGGCCAGCCCTCTAAAAAACAACAAAGCCACAAAAACAACAATAGTGTGGTGGCTAGCTTTACGCCAACTTGACACAAGCTAGAGTCATCTGAAAGGAGGGAAACTTAATTGAGGACATGCTTCCATAAGATCTGGCTATAGGGCATTTTCTTAATTAGTGACTGATGGGGGAGGGCCCAGCCCATTGTATCTTGTGTCATCCCTGGGCTGGTGGTCCTGGGTTCTGTAAGAAAGTAGGGTGAGAGCACTATGAGGAACAAGCCAGTAAGTGGTACTCCTCCAGGGTGAAGTTCAGCCTCTCACAAACCTGCAAGTAAGGTATCGGCTATAGCCCCTCCATGGTTTCAGATCCCATAATTCTTTCTTCCTCTTCCTTCTTTGCCTCCTTCTTTGTCTTTCTT
Organism: Mus caroli; assembly: GCF_978045245.1. Lineage (NCBI taxonomy): Eukaryota > Metazoa > Chordata > Mammalia > Rodentia > Muridae > Mus > Mus caroli. The sequence continues at coordinate 43,964,814 of NW_028227265.1, read as the reverse complement.
CCTCTTCTTCCTTCTTCTCCTTTTTTCTTCTCCTCATTTTGAGACAGGTTCTCACTATGCAACTTTGGCTAGCCTGGAACTTGATATATATAGACCAGGCTGGCTTTGAACTCATAGAGATCTGCCTGCCTCTGCCTCCCTGAAGGCTGGGGTAAAGTTGTGTGTCACCACACCAGGACACGGATTCCATTCTTTACAGAGTATGGCAGTGAGGGACTCAGTTCCACTTTAGGTGCTGGACAATAATTTCCATTTATTATTATACAGGCCTCTCTCACAAACATTGCAATTGGTTTCCTTGAGCAGGAAGTCCAACAGTAAGACTGTTCAAGGCAGCTAGAGATTGGTATGTCACCTTATCTCTGAAAGGACACTGATGGCTAGGTCCTACCGAAGGACAGAAGATGACAGAAGAGCTGAATACCAGCAGACAGCTCACCACCATCATAGAAAATTATCTCGTCTTAGAAGTTTCCAACTGTAAGTGCTTTTGTACATTAAAAGCTAATGTAACTGAATTTAAAAGGCTTTGGCTTTAGAGTTGAGCTAAGTTATCTCATGAGGTGTGCAAATAAGAGAGTGACAACCCCCTCCTCTTCCTTTTGTGCGTGTGCTTTCAAAATCTGATAGTAATTCTCTGAAATACCACATCACACGTTACCACAGTGTTATTGATGGAGAACAGAAGATATGAACAGAAAGCATGGTTTCTGATGAAAATTCCTTCCATCAATCTAGTCTCAGAAAAGAAAAAAAGCAATGTTTCAATGATACACTAGCTAGCTCAGAAGATTGAGAGTATTGTATGACAGCATTGAAGATAGATGATATTAAAGACTGGAAGATGAGAGTGCTTACAAATGATAAAACAGGAAGTTCAACTGCTCTGTAACTACTAGTGAACCAGTTTAAACTTCCCCTGTTCCTTCCTTTGTTGCTAGGTATGTCTGATGACCGTAATAGTTAGAAGAAGGGTATTGCTTTCCTTGGCCCCCACTCAAGTGTACATATACCTTCTTAAAATCTACTCATTCATTTTCATTAAGTGATGGTGTGAAAAATGCACTCTGCACCTCAAAATAACAGCTTAAGCTGGGGATGTACCTCAGTGGGTAGAGCATAATGCCCTGGGTTCCATCTCTAGCAAGACATAAAGTGAATTTGGGTTCAAGATATCCTTTGGAACATAATGAGTTAGAGAGTATTATGGGAAATATTAAACCACGCTAGAAATTTATAACAAATATGTAACTTAAAAGAGAGACTCTGGAGGAAAGACCTGTTCTCCTAGGAGTATTTTTACTCCTGGGCTTGAAGGTGAGACAGCCCCCTTTCTCCATTAACTGTGTGGAATGGGGCCAGCCAGGAGCACACAGGATGCAATATCAGTGGAGCAGCTAGGACAGGACCTTTCTGGTCCTCCATCTGCACCCATGAGCTGAGGCTGTTTCATAGACCCCTGTGCACGGGTCCCACCAGGAAAGAGCTGGTCTTCCAGGAGTGCTGACACAGGCTATAGACCCGCAGGAGGAACAAGCTCCAACCAGAGACAGCAAGAACATCTAACACCAGCGATAACCAGATGGTGAAAGGCAAACACAAGAATTTTACCAACAGAAACCAAGATTATTTGGCACCATCAGAACCCACTTCTCCCACCACAGCAAGTCCTCGATTCCCTAACAAACTGGAAAAGCAAGATGTGGATTTAAAGCCATATCACAGAATACTGACAGAGGATTTTAAGAAGAACATAAATAACTCCCTTAAAGAAATATAGGAGAACATAGGTAAACAGAAGCCCTTAAAGAGGAAACACAAAAATCCTTTAAAGAATTACAGGAAAACACATCCAAACAGGTGAAGGAATTGAACAAAACTATCCAGGATCTAAAAATGGAATTAGAAACAAAGAAATCACAAAGGTAGACAACTCTGGAGGTAGAAAACCTAGGAAAAATATCAGGAGCCATAGATCCAAGCATCACCAATAGAAAACAAGAAATGGAAGAGAGAACCTCAGGCGCAGAAGATACTATAGAAAACATGGACACAACAATCAAAGAAAATGCAAAATGTTCATAACCCAAAACATCCAGGAAATCCAATACACAATGAGAAGACCAAACCTAAGGATAATAGGTATAGAAGAGACTGAAGATTCCCAACTTAATGGTCCAGTAAATATCTTTAACAAAACTATAGAAGAAAACTTCCCTAACCTAAAGAAAGATATGCCCATGAACATACAAGAAGCCTACAGCACATCAAATAGATTGGATCAGAAAAGAAATTCCTCCCATCACATAATAATCAAAACACCAAATGCACAAAACAAAGAAAGAATATTAAAAGCAGTAAGGGATAAAGGTCAAAAACATATACAGGCAGACATATTTGAATTACACCAGACTTCTCTCCAGAAACTATTAAAGCCAGAAGATTCTGGGCATATGTCATACAGACCCCAAGAGAACACAAATGCCAGTCCAGGCTACTATACCCAGTAGCCTCAATAACCATAGATGGAGAAACAAAGATATGCTATGACAAAAACAAATTTACAGAATATCTCTCCACAAATCCAGCCCTTCAAAGGATAATGAATGGAAATCTCCAACATAAGGAGGGAAACTACACCCTAGAAAAAGCAAGAAAATAACCTTCTTTTAACAAACCAAAAGGAAGATAACCACAAAAAAAAAAAAAAAACCAAAACATAATTCCACCTCTAACAACAAAATTAACAGGAAGCAACAATATTTTTTCCTAAATATCTCTTTAATATCTCATTTGCTTGGTTAGAGTTATCCTAAGATATATTATTTGTGACTATTGTGAAGGGTATTGTTTTTCTAATTTCTTTCTCAGTATAAAGAAAAACTACTCATTTATTTGAGTTAGTTTTATATCCATCCACTTTGCTGAAGTTATCAGCTATAGAAGTTCTCTGGTAGAATTTTTGGGATTGCATATGTATATTATCATATCATTTGCAAATAGTGATACATTGACTTCTTTTTTTGCCACTTTGTATCCCCTTGATCTCTTCTTGTTGTCTTATTGCTCTGGGTAGAACTTCAAGTACTATATTGACTAGATATGGGGAAAGTGGGCATCCTTGTCTTGTCCCTGATTTTAGTGGGATTGCTTCAAGTATCTCTCCATTTAATTTAATATTGGCTGTTGGTTTGCTGTACATTGCTTTTATTATGTTTAGGTGGGGCCCTTGAATTCCTAATCTCTCCAATACTTTTAACATGAAGGGGTGTTTTGTCAAATGCTTTTTCAGCATCTAAGGAGATGATCATGTGATTTTTTTTTCTTTGAGTTTGTTTATATAGTGAATTACATTAATGGAGTTTTGTATATTGAACCAATCTTGCATCCCTGGGATGCAGCTTACTTGATCACTGTGGATGATGGTTTTGATGTGTTTTTGGATTCAGTTTGCAAGAATTTTATGGAGTATTTTTGCATTGACATTCATAAGTGAAATTGGTCTGAAGTTCTCCTTTGTTGTGTCCTTGTGTGGTTTAGGTATCATAGTATTTGTGGATTCATAGAATGCATTAGGTAGTGTTCCTTCTTTTTTCTATTTTATGGAATAGTTTGAGGAATATTGGTGCTAGGCCTTCTTTGAAGGTCTGGTAGAATTCTGCACTAAGCCCATCTCATCCTGTGCTTTGGGTTGGGAAGTTTTTAATGGCTTCTTTTATTTCCTTAGGAAATATGGGCCTATTTAGATAGTTTATCTGCTCTTCATTTAACGTTGATATGTGGTATCTGTTTAAAACATCACCCATTTCATCTAGATTTTCCAGTTTTGTTGAGTATAGGGTTTTGCAGTAGGTTCTGATAGGCTCTTTAGGTTATTTTGGCTAGGGATTTATCTATCTTGTTTATCTATCTTCTTGATTTTCTTAAAAAAACAAAAAAAAACAAAAAACAAAAACCAAAAACACAACCCAGCTTTTGGTTTTGTTGATTCTTTGTATAGTTCTCTTTGTTTCTATTTGTTTGATTTCAGCTCTAAGTTTGACTATTTCCTGCCTTCTATTCCTCTTGGGTGTGTTTGCTTCTTTTTGTTCTAGAGCTCTCAGGTGTGCTGCTAAGTTGCTAGTGTAGGATCTCTCCAATTTCTTTACCAGGACACATAGTGCTATGAATTTTCCTCTTAGCACTGCTTTCATTGTGTCCCATAAGTTTGGTTATGCCGTGTCTTTATTTTCATCAAATTCCAGGAAGTCTTTAATTTCTTTTTTTTTTTCTTTACAGATTTATTTATTTTATGTATATGAGTACACTGTAGCTGTCTTCAGACACACCAGAAGAGGGCATCAGATGTCATTATGGATGGTTGTGACACACCATGTGGTTGCTGGGATTTGAACTCAGGACCTTTGGAAGAGCAGTCAGTGCTCTTAACCGCTAAGCCATCTCTCCAGGCCCTAGGGTCTTTTATTTCTTCCCTGACCAAGTTATCATTGAGTAGAGTTCAGTTTCCATGGGTATGTGGGTTTTCTGTTGTTTTTGTTGTTATAAAGACCAGTCTTAGTCCATGGTGATATGATAGCATGCATGGGATTACTTCAACCTTTTTTGTATTGGTTGAGGCTTGTTTTGTGACTGATTATATGATCAATTTTGGAAAAGGTACCATGAGGTGCTGAGAAGAAGGTCTATTATTTTGTTTTAAGGTGACATGTTCTATAGATGTCTGTTAAATCCATTTGGTTCGTAACCTATTAGATTCACTGTGTCTCTAGTTTCTGTTTCAATGTCCTGTCCATTAGTGAGAGTAGGGTGTTGAAATCTCCCACTCATATTGTGTGGGGTTCAATATGCTTTGAGTTTTAGTAAAGTTTGTTTTATGAATGTGGGTGCCCTTGCATTTGGGCATAGATGTTTAGAATTGAAACTTTTTCTTGGTCAATTTTTCCTTTGATGAACATGATGTGTCCTTAGTAATCTCCCTTGATGACTTTTGGTTGAAAGTCTATTTTATTGGATATAAACAATGGCAATTCTAGATTGCTTCTTGTTTCTCACCAATTGCTTGGAAGATTTTTTTCTAGCCTTTTACTCTGAGGTAGTGTCTGTCTTTGTTATTTAGGTATGTTTCTTGTATGCAGTAAATGCTGGATCCTGTTTGTGTATCCAGTCTGTTAGCTTATGTCTTTTTAAAGGGTAACTGAATCTGTTGATATTGAGAGATATTGAAGGCAGATGATTATTAGTTCCTGTTATGTTTGTTGTTGTAGGTGGCATTATGTGCATGTGATTTACTCCTATTGGCTTTGTTGTAAGATGACTAATATCTTGTTTTCCTTTGGTGTAGGTATGCTCCTTGTGTTGGAGTTTTTCTTCTAGAATCCTCTGTAGGGCTGGATTGGTAGATAGATATTGTTTGAATTTGGTTTTGTCCTGGAATATTTTGGTTTCTTCATCCATGTTGATTGTTTTGCTGGATATAGTAGCCTGGGATGGCATTTGTGTTCTCTTATGGTCTGCATGACTTCTGTCCAGGCTCTTCTGGCTTTTAGTACCTCTGTTGAGAAGTTTGATGTAATTCTGATAAGTCTGCCTTTATATGTGACTTGGACTTTTTCCCTTGCAACTTTTAATATTCTTTCTTTGTTCTGTGCATTTAGATTTTTGATTATTATGTGTTGAGAGGATTTTCTTTTCTGGTCCAATCTATTTGTTGTTCTATAGGCTTCTTATAAGTTTTTGGCCATCTCTTTTTTAGGTTGGGGATGTTTTCTTCTATGATTTTGTTGAAGATGTTTTTGGGTCCTTTGAGCTGGGAATCTTCACTCTCCTCTATTCCCATTATTCTTAGATTTGGTCATTTCATTGTGTCCTAGACTTCCTAGATGTTTTGGTTTAGGAGTTTTTTTATGATTTGAATTTTCTTTGACAGTTGTGTCAGTCACTGTTTGATAAAGGATATACATATTTAGCATCCTTATTTTTCTTTGTGCTAAAGTGGATACAGCTATTGGGGCAGAAGACATTTCCCGTTTTATTTTAAAAGGTAGTATAAGAAATAAGGAGGTTCGTTCCGGTCAGCACCAGCCCCGGGCCACCTTGGGTGTGAACTTGGCAGACAGTCCCATGGTTCCCAGAAGACTCTCCACGCTGCAGGTGCCCAACAATACCCAGGATCTTAGGTTCAAAAGGAGAGTCTGTCTCCAGAGAGGGCTCTGACCACTGGGACTCAGGAGAGAGTTGGACTCTGAGGAGTATTGACAGAGGCTAACAGAATCATAGGAGGAACAAGCTCCAGCCAGAGACAGCTAGAACATCTAACACTAGAGATTACCAGATGGCAAAAGGCAAATGTAAGAATCTTACTAACAGAAACCCAGATCAGATTCTGCACAGGTGAGAATGTGGACTACAGAAGCTAATAGCTTCTGGGACAGGCGGGAGCCCCCTTTTTGGGCCCCAGACATCTGGACACCTTCCCGGCCAGAGGATAGGTGTCCACCCAGCCCAGGAGCGTTTTACCTCAGCATCGGTGGCAGACATCTTGGTTCCGGGACTCTGCTGAGAGTATTCTGCACAGGTGAGAGTGTGGACTACAGAAGCTAACAGCTTCTGGGACAGGTCTGGTTTTGGGCCTTCATCTTCAGCCAGGAGGGAGATCCGAACGCCAGATATCTGTGCACCTTCCCTGTAAGAGGAGAGCTTGCCTGCAGAGAGTGCTCTGATCACTGAAACTCAGAGGAGAGAGCTAGTCTCCCAGGTCTGCTGATAGAGGCTAACAGAATCACTAGAGGAACAATCTCTAACCAGAGACAATTAAATCAACTAACTCCAGAGATTACCAGATGGCTAAAGGTAAACGTAAGAATCTTACTAACAGAAACCAAGACTACTCATCATCAGAACCCAACACTCCCACCTTGCCCAGTCCAGGGTACCCCAACACACCCGAAAAGCTAGACCCAGATTTAAAAGCATATTTCATGATGATGGAAGAGGACATCAAGAAGGACTTTAATAACTCACTCAAAGAAATACAGGAGAACACTGATAAACAGGTAGAAGACCTTAAAGAGGAAGCACAAAAATCACTTAAAGAATTGCAGGAAAACACGACCAAACAAGTGATGGAATTGAATAAAACCATCCAAGACCTAAAAAGGGAAGTAGACACAATAAAGAAAACCCAAAGTGAGGCAACTCTGAAGATAGAAACCCTAGGAAAGAAATCTGGAACCATAGATGTGAGCATCAGCAACAGAATACAAGAGATGGAAGAGAGAATCTCAGGTGCAGAAGATTCCATAGAGAACATCGGCACAACAATCAAAGAAAATGGAAAATGCAAAAAGATCCTAACTCAAAACATCCAGGAAATCCTGGACACAATGATAAACCAAACCTACAGATAATAAGAGTAGATGAGAGTGAAGATTTTCAATTCAAAGGGCCAGGAAATATCTTCAACAAAATATTAGAAGAAAACTTCCCAAACCTAAAGTAAGAGATGCCCATGAACATACAAGAAGCCTACAGAACTCCAAATAGACTGGACCAGAAAAGAAATTCCTCCTGACACATAATAATCAGAACAACAAATGCACTAAATAAAGATAGAATGTTAAAAGCAGTAAGGGAAAAAGGTCAAGTAACATATAAAGGCAGGCCTATCAGAATGACACCAGACTTTTCACCAGAGACTATGAAAGCCAGAAGAGCCTGGACAGATGTTATATAGACACTAAGAGAACACAAATGCCAACCCAGGCTACTATACCCAGCCAAACTTTCAATTACCTTAGATGGAGAAACAAAAGTATTCCACGACAGAACCAAGTTCACACATTATCTTTCCATGAATCCCGCCCTTCAAAGGATAATAACAGAAAAAAACCAATACATGGACGGAAACCACTTCCTAGAAAAAGCAAGAAGGTAATCCCTCAACAAACCTAAAAGAAGACAGCCACAAGAACAGAATGCCAACTTTAACAACAAAAATGACAGGAAGCAACAATTACTTTTCCTTAATATCTCTTAATATCAATGGAATCAACTCCCCAATAAAAAGACATAGACTACAGACTGGCTACACAAACAGGACCCAACATTTTGCTGCTTACAGGAAACCCATCTCAGGGAAAAAGTTAGACACTACCTCAGAATGAAAGGCTGGAAAACAATTTTCCAAGCAAATGGTCTGAAGAAACAAGCTGAAGTAGCCATTCTAATATCTAATAAAATCGACTTCCAACCCAAAGTCATCAAAAAAGACAAGGAGGGCACTTCATACTCATCAAAGGGAAAATCTTCCAAGAGGAACTCTCAATTCTGAATATCTATGGTCCAAATACAAGGGCAGCCACATTCATTAAAGATACTTTAGTAAAGCTCAAACCACACATTGCACCTCACACAATAATAGTGGGAGACTTCAACACACCACTTTCACCAATGGACAGATCATAGAAACAGAAACTAAACAGGGACACAGTGAAACTAACAGAAGTTATGAAACAAATGGATCTGACAGATATCTACAGAACATTTTATCCTAAAACAAAAGGATATACCTTCTTCTCAGCACTTCATGGTACCTTTTCCAAAATTAACCACATAATTGGTCACAAAACAAGCCTCAACAGATACAAAAATATTGAAATTGTCCCATGCATCTTATCAGATCACCATGGATTAAGGCTGATCTTCAATAACAACATAAATAATAGAAAGCCAACATTCATGTAGAAGCTGAACAACACTCTTCTCAATGATACCTTGGTCAAGGAAGGAATAAAGAAAGAAATTAAGGACTTTTTGGAGTTTAATGAAAATGAAGCCACAACATATCCAAACTTATGGGACACAATAAAAGCAGTCCTAAGAGGAAAACTCATAGCTCTGAGTGCCTCCAAAAAGAAACTAGAGAGAGCACACATTAGCAGCTTGACAACACACCTAAAAGCTCTAGAACAAAAGGAATAAAATTCACCCAAGAGGAGTAGATGGCATGAAATAATCAAACCAGGGGCAAAATCAACCAAGTGGAAACAAGAACTATTCAAAGAATCAACCAAACGAGGAGCTGGTTCTTTGAGAAAATCAACAAGATAGATAAACCCTTAGCCAGACTCACTAGAGGGCACAGAGAAAGCATCCTAATTAATAAAATCAGAAATGAAAAGGGAGACATAACAACAGATCCTGAAGAAAACCAAAACACCATCAGATCCTTCTACAAAAGCCTATCCTCAACAAAACTGGAGAACCTGGATGAAATGGACAAGTTTCTAGACAGAAACCAGGTACCAAAGTTAAATCAAGATCAGGTTAATGATCTAAACAGTCCCAGATCCCCTAAAGAAATAGAAGCAGTAATTAATAGTCTCCCAGCCAAAAAAAAGCCCAGGACCAGATGAGTTTAGTGCAGAGTTCTATCAGACCTTCAAAGAAGATCTGTTCCCAGTTCTTCACAAACTATTCCACAAAATAGAAACAGAAGGTACTCTACCCAACTCATTCTATGAAGCCACAATTACTCTGATACCTCAACCACAAAAAGACCCAATAAAGAGAACTTCAGACCAATTTCCCTTATGAATAATGATGCAAAAATCCTCAATAAAGTTCTCGATAACTGAATCCAAGAACACATCAAAACAATCATCCATCCTGAGCAAGTAGGTTTCATCCCAGAGATGCAGGGATGGTTCAATATACGGAAATCCATCAACATAATCCAGTATATAAACAAACTCAAAGACAAAAACCACATGATCATCTCTTTAGATGCTGAAAAAGCATTTGACAAAATCCAACACCCATTCATGATAAAAGTCTTGGAAAGATCAGGAATTCAAGGCCCATACCTAAACATGATAAAAGCAATCTACAGCAAACCAGTAGCCAACATCAAAGTACATGGTGAGAAGCTGGAAGCAATCCCACTAAAATCAGGGACCAGACAAGGCTGCCCACTATCTCCCTACCTATTCAACATTGTACTTGAATTCCTAGCCAGAGCAATTCGACAACAAAAGGAGATCAAGGGGATACAAATTGGAAAGGAAGAAGTCAAAATATCACTTTTTGTAGATGATATGATAGTATATATAAGTGACCCTAAAAATTCCACCAGAGAACTTCTAAACCTGATAAACAGGTTCAGTGACGTAGCTAGATATAAAATTAACTCAAACAAGTCAATGACCTTTCTCTACATAAAGGATAAACAGGCTGAGAAATTAGGGAAACAACACCCTTCTCAATAGTCACAAATAATATAAAATACCTTGGTGTGACTCTAAGGAAGTGAAAGATCTGTATGATAAGAATTTCAAATCTCTGAAGAAAGAAAGAAGATCTCAGAAGATGGAAAGCTCTCCCAATGCTCATGGATTGGCAGGATCAATATAGTAAAAATGGCTCTCTTGTGAAAAGCAATCTACAGATTCAATGCAATCCCCATCAAAATTCCAACTCAATTCTTCAACGAATTAGAAAGGGCAATTTGCAAATTCATCTGGAATAATAAAAATCCTAGGATAGCAAAAACTCTTCTCAAGGATAAAAGAACCTCTGGTGGAATCACCATGCCTGACCTAAAGCTTTACTACAGAGCAATTGTGATAAAAACTGCATGGTACTGGTATAGCGACAGACTAGTAGACCAATGGAATAGAATTGAAGACCCAGAAATGAACCCACACACCTATGGTCACTTGATCTTTGACAAGGGAGCAAAAACCATCCAGTGGAAAAAAGACAGCATTTTCAACAAATGGTGCTGGCACAACTGGCGGTTATCACGTAGAAGAATGCAAATTGATCCATTCCTATCTCCTTGTACTAAGGTCAAATCTAAGTGGATTAAGGAACTCCACATAAAACCAGAGACACTGAAACTTATTGAGGAGAAAGTAGGGAAAACCCTCCAAAATATGGGTACAGGGGAAACATTCCTGAATAGAACAGCTGGAAAAAAAATTCCAAGCAAATGGTCCAAAGAAACAAGCTGGAGTAGCCATTCTAATATCAAATAAAATCGATTTCCAACCCAAAGTTATCAAAATAGACAAGGAAGGGCACTTCATACACATCAAAGGTAAAATCTTCCAAGATCTGAATATCTATGCTCCAAATCCAAGGGCATCCACATTCCTTAAGGAAATTTTAGTAAAGCTCAAAGCACACATTGCACCTCACAAAATAATAGTGGGATACTTTAACACCCCACTCTCATCAATGGACAGATCCTGGAAACAAACTAAACAGAGACTCATTGAAACTAACAGAAGAATGAAAGAAAAGAAAGAAAGAAATGGATTTAACAGATATCTACAGAACATTTTATCCTAAAATAAAAGGATATACCTTTTTCTCAGCACCTCATGGTACGTTCTTCAAAATTGACCATATAATTGGTCACAAAACAGATTTCAGCAGATACAAAAATATTGAAATTATCCCATGCATCCTATCCGATTACCATGGACTAAGGCTGATCTTCAATAAAAACATAAATAATAGAAAGCCAACATTCATGTGGAAGCTGAACAACACTCTTCTCAATGATACCTTGGTCAAGGAAGGAATAAAGAAAGAAATTAAGGACTTTTTGGAGTTTAATGAAAATGAAGCCACAACATATCCAAACTTATGGGACACAATGAAAGCAGTCCTAAGAGGAAAACTCATAGCTCTGAGTGCTGCCAAAAAGAAACTAGAGAGAGCATACACTAGCAGCTTGAAAACACACCTAAAAGCTCTAGAACAAAAGGAAGCAAATTCACCAAAGAGGAGTAGACAGCAGGAAATAATCAAACTTAGGGCTGAAATTAGCCAAGTGGAAACTAAAAGAACTAGTCAAAGAATCAACCAAATGAGGAGCTAGTTCTTTGAGAAAATCAACAAGATAGATAAACCCTTAGCCAGACTCATTAGAAGGCATAGGGACAGTATCCTAATTAACAAAATCAGAAATGAAAAGGGAGACATAAAAATAGAATCTGAGAAAATCCAAAACATCATCAGATCCTACTACAAACGCCTATACTCAACAAAACTGAAGATCCTGGATGAAATGGACAATTTTCTAAACAGATACCAGGTACCAAAGTTAAATCAGGATCAGATTAATGATCTAAACTGTCCCATATCCCCTAAAGAAATAGAAGCAGTCATAGAGTTCTATCAGACCTTCAAAGAAGACCTAATTCCAATTCTCCTCAAACTATTCCACAAGATAGAAACAGAAGGTACTCTACCCAATTCATTCAATGAAGTCACAATTATTCTGATACCTAAACCACAGAAAGACCCAACAAAGAGAACTTCAGACCAATTTCCCTTATGAATATTGATGAAAAATACTCAATAAAATTCTTGGAAACCGAACCAACCAACGAACCAACCAAACAACAAAGAAAAATTCTCACAAACCAAATTCAAGAACACATCAAAACAATCATCCATCATGATCAAGTAGGCTTCATTCCAGGGAAGCAGGGATGAATTAATATATAGAATCCATTATATAAACAAATGCAAAGACAAAAAAAATCACATGATCATCTTGTTAGATCCTGAGAAACATTTGACAAAATCCAACACCCACTCATGATAAAAGTTTTGGAAAGATCAGGAATTCAAGGCCTATACCAAAACATAATAAAAGCAATATACAGCAAACCAGCAGACAACATCAAACTAAATGGAGAGAAACTTGAAACAATCCTACTAAAATCAGGGACTAGACAAGGCTGCCCAATTTCTCCCTACCTATTCAATATAGTACTTAAAGAGCAATTCGACAAAAAAGGAGATCAAGGGGATACAAATTGGAAAGGAAGAAGTCAAAACACCACTATTTGCAGATGATATGATAGTATATATAAGTGACCCTAAAAATTCCACCAGAGAACTCCTAATCCTGATAAACAGCTTCAGTGCAGTAGCTGGATATAAAATTAACTCAAACAAATCAGTGGCCTTTCTGTACACAAAGGATAAACAGGCTGAGAAAGAAATTAGAGAAACACCACCCTTCACCATCATCACAAATAATATAAATTACGTTGGTGTGACTCTAACTAAAGAAGGGAAAGATCTGTATGGTAAGAAATTCAAGTTTCTGAAAAAAGAAATCGAAGATCATCTCAGAAGATGGAAAGATCTCCTATGCTCATGGATTGGCAGGATTAATATAGTAAAAATGGCTATCTTGCTGAAAGCAATCTACAGATTCAATGCAATCCCCATCAAAATTCCAACTAAGTCTTCACTGAGTTAGAAAGGGCAATTTGCAAATTCATTTGGGATAACAAAAAACCGAGGATAGCAGAAACTATTCTCAACAATAAAAGAACCTCTGGGGGAATCACCATGCCTGACCTCAAGCTGTACTACAGAGCAATTGTCGTAAAAACTGCATGGTACTAGTACAGTGACAGACAGGTAGATCAATGGAATAGAACTGAAGACCCAGAAATGAATCCACATGCCTATGGTCACTTGATCTTTGACAAGGGAGCTAAAACTATCCAGTGGAAAAAAGACAGTATTTTCAACAAATGGTGCTGGCTCAACTGGCGGTTATCATGTAGAATAATGCGAATTGATCCATTCCTATCTCCTTGTACAAAGTTCAAGTCTAAGTGGATCAAGCAACTCCACATAAACCTGAGACACTAAGACTTATAGAGGAAAAAGTGAAGTAGAGCCTCGAAGATATGGGCACAGGGGAAAAATTCCTGAACAGAACAGCAATGGTGCTGTAAGATCGAGAATCAACAAATGGGACCTCATAAATTTGCAAAGCTCCTGTAAGGCAAAAGATATTGTCAATAAGACAAAAAGGCCACCCACACGTTGGGAAAAGACCTTTACTAACCCTAAATCCGATAGGGGACTAATATCCAACATATACAAAGAACTCAAGAAGCTGGACTCCAGAAAATCAAATAACCCTATTAAAAAATTCGGCACAGAGCTAAATAAAGAATTCTCAACTGAGGAATACCGAATGGCTGAGAAGCACCTGAAAAAATGTTCAACATCCTTAATCATCAGGGAAATGTAAATCAAAACAACCCTGGGATTCCACCTCACATCAGCCAGAATGGCTAAGATCAAAAATTCAGTTGACAGCAGATGCTGGTGAGGATGTGGAGAAAGAGGAACACTCCTCCATTGCTGGTGGGATTGCAAGCTGGTAAAACCACTCTGGAAATCAGTCTGATGGTCCGGTAGAAAATTAGACATACAACTACTGGAGCATCCAGTAATAAATCTCCTGGGCTTATACCCAGAAGATGTCCAACTTGTAATAAGGACACATGCTCCACTATGTTCATAGCAGCCTTATTTATAATAGCCAGAAGCTGGAAAGAACCCAGAAGTCCCTCAACAGAGGAATAGATACAGAAAATGTGATACATTTACACAATTGAGTACTACTCATCTATTAAAAACAATAAATTTATGAAATTCTTAGGCAAATGGATGGATCTGGAGGATATCTTTCCTGTATTTCTTTAAGGGATTTCTATTTGTTTACGTGTATTTTCCTGTTTTTTTTTCCAGTGAGTTATTTATATTGTCTTCAAAGGATTCTATTTTCTTCATGATGTTGGATTTTAGGTCTTATTCCTGAACTGTGATGGGAGAACTGGGTTCTGGTGATGCCAAAGCATATTGGCTTCTGTTGCTTATGGTCTTGCACGTGCCCCTTGCCATCTGGTTATCCCTGGTGTTAGCTAGTCTGGTATCTATCTCTTGCGTCCCTGGGTTGCTGCTGGTAGCTCTTGGTAGGCCTGTGGCCCTGGCTGTAGAAAACTGTGTGGCCTTCAGATTGTGGGGTCTTCAGAGGGGTAGACAAGTTGATGATTTGTTGCCCTGGTTGTAGCAGATCTCCTCAGAGGCCTTCAGAATGTTGGGTCTTCAGAGGAGCAGTTAAGCTGTTGCCCTGTATGTAGCTGTTCACCTGGGAGGCCTTCACACTGTGGAGTCTGTGGATCTGTTTGCAGCAGACCAGTTGCCTGCATGCACAGGCCTCCTGGAGGCCTTGAGACATAATCATCCTCACACAGACCTCAAGTTTTAAGAACAGGAGTTGTGTTAAAGAAATATCAGTTGGGATTGAGCCTAGAACTCTGTAGTTTGATCAGTTGTGGCTTTCTGCAATGGACTCCTTCCATTACAACAAGAAATCTACTTGATGAGGGGTGAGGACTACACTTATGTGTGGGTATAAGGATAAATGTTTATTATGTAGTTAAGGATTGTGCTGGTTTATTAAAATGCAGTTGTGAGTTTTCTTCCAAGACCTATGATTTCACTAGTCCTGGGTAGATGGCTAGGTTTCTAGAACTAGGCATGATCCCTCTTGCTGAGTGGGCCTTAATTGCAATTTGAGAGCTATGAATATCAAAACACACACACACACACACACACACACACACACACACACACACACACACACACACACACAGGCATGCCTGGAACCCACAGTGGCCAGAAGAGGGAGATAAATCCTCTGCAACTGGAGTTAAAGGTGGTTGCAAGCTGCCATGTGGGTGCTGAGAATTAAACCCTGGTCTTCTGGAAGCTTGGTAAGTGCTTTTTACTCCTGAGTCGTCTCGTCAGCTATCTATCCTATAACGTTTTTTATTTTTTATTTTAAAAGTTCATCTTCTGTTAATTTAAAAGTAAAATATGCTTTTTAAGTATAATAATCATCCACAGTTGCTTTAACAAATAAATCTCAACCATGACTATTTTATTTGGAATGTAGCAAATAGGAAATTCGTACTGTTTTAGGAAGGGCCTATAAATGTCCAAAGTGGCTAAATGTTCCACGTTTACACACTTCAGAATTGAGGCAAGGAAGAAAATCAAAAGAGGAATTTTTATTTGCATTTCAAGGGTTAAGTACTTTAAAGTGCCAAATCTGGATTAAGCAATGAGAATTCTTACATGATCTGGAAGTTTGTCTCTAATAGAAATCTCCCCCTTAAAAAAACAAGTTTAGGTAGTATTTAGTATACGTGCACCCTCATCATTAGCTCGGAGGCTTTGTGAGCCAGTAAACCGATCTCAGAAATATAGTCAAAAGTATCTTAAAAAGCCGAGTGAAGAACATATTACTAGGAAAGATATATAACAGGTAACAGATGGTGTAGGAAGCTAAAAGGATATCCCAGGTCAGCTTGTTCTCTTACAGTGGTTCAGACTCAAATAATTCTCAAAACTCAAGATACAGTACCCAATATTTAATTTCTATAATGTACATTGTTAATTTTAACTAAAAAAAATTTACAAACGTGAAAGCACAGAGCTTTCTTTCTGGCATCAGCCTATGTGCTGCTAACCAGCACTGTTTACTAAGAATTCACAGTAATTACATATTTAGCAGGTGCCAAGGAAGCCTGGTAACAAAACTGATGGGATAACAGTGTTATATAAATTAAAAAGGGAGGGTGAAGCCCCCTTTGTATACAAAAATTACAGCATTACATTTTAAGTAAGTATAACTAACAAGTTTTGCAGGAACATCTAGGCTGATGTTTGGAATTCTGTGACTTTTTAAAGCTAAGCAGGGAGAGAAGAAGCCAAGGAAGGTTACCGGGCTAGGAGGACGGAGCCATGGGGAGCTACTTCACCACCAGGGTTTTGTCTTCTCATTGACAAAACTAGACTAGATCGTCTCTCTTGGATCTTTAAACAGAACAAAATAAAGTCCCTTCTGTCCACAGTCAACGTGATTCAGGCACATTTCTCTTAACACTTGTAGTAAACGAAAGTGGGCACATGGCAGACATCATTTTGCAACAGTGTAATCTCTGACTGTTAATTATTCCTGGAACTACAAGCAGCCCTTTCTCATCTTAGCTGATATGTTCCTGACACAAGCACCTACCATCATTAGGTAGTATCCAAAGTATAGAAATGTTCAGTGCAGACTGCAGTTCCTTAATGCTTAGCAATTATACAAAACACATGTAGGAGAGTGACAAAGACTCTCCTAAACCAAAGCTAAGGGAGCCTTTTAGATCCATGATGTGAAATGTAAACATCCTTTGGTTTTTGTTAAATATTTATATTGATAACTCTCTTCTGCAAACAAATAACAGTTTATTCCCATGTCTTTGAGACAGTGGGATGTGTAGGTTGCAGTCTGTGGCTACTTGGGAGCTGACAGCTTGTAGTAAACTTGGGATGAAAGACAGCAATGTTTTGGTGTCATATAGTTTGTACTTAGTACTTTCTTGCACTGGAGATTTTTACTATCCTCTGGCTTTGCATTTTTCACTAAAAGGTGTGTTTAACACAGGTACTTTGTAGGGTATAATAACTCACATAAGACAGCTTAACTTCATATTTGTTACTGCTTAAATTTATGGCTTTCACTTTAGCCTCTGAATATAAGTGTTTTCTACTGTGAAAAGGAACAACTTTCTGGTTAGAGAATTTAGAACCAAAAGATCATCCAAGTTTCTCTTGCTGATGCATGAGATCATGCAAATTTACGTGGTTGGAATGTTCAGTATTTTGTACAAACAACTGTTTTGTAAATCCCTTCAAATTCCTTTAAAATAGAATAGTGTTAAAAATAAAAATACACCTACAAGTGATCATGATGTATGAAGGCATACTATAAACCCTATAATCTTAAAATTAATGATGAATATGACAACTATTTTATAGTGGATATAATTTATAAAAGAAATATGTTAATTTTTATTTCACTATGGTTTCATAGCTATCGATTTAAGTATTTACTATGGTGTTGGAATGGTGGCTGGTCTAAGTCACATAATAAAATGCTTCTAGTTACTGAAAGAACAAAATTATTTAATTTTTCTCTGCATAGTTCAGTGATTTCTATGTTTTGAGATTCCTTTTACTTTTCCAAGTTCTATTTTACAAAGCAGGAACATCTACTGACTTAAAAAAATTAAGTCATGCTTATGCCAAGGGTAAGTTTTCTCAATATTCTTGATATAATTTCCTTTTTAAAAATAAAAAAAAAGTCATACAGAAAACACACTTTGGTCAGAAAGTACATCACACTAAAGGTCAAAGTTTTTAGTAATCTGAGAAATCAGATTTATGTAGTACTTAAAAAAATAAATGAAATCTAGTGAAACCTCAACTTTTCATTCATTGGAAATTTAGTTCAATATAGAAAATGAGAATTTACCTCTTTAAAATGGCATTATCTATATTGGTTATCATTAAATATATGAATTCTTCCTCATCTACATCTTATTGAAAGGATTCCTGCTATAAATAATATAATTGAAGGATCATGAATTAATGTATACTCTAATAAGATTTCTGTTGTGATTTAGAACAATAAATACCACACAGTGAAGAACTTATTACCAACTAACACAGCAGCAAAAGAAAGAAGAATGTATGTACACATGACCATGAGCAAGGTCTTTATAATAAATTACAGTGCAGTCCCATCACAGTATACTTCTACATAAAGTCACTACTGTGGAGACTTAAAGAAACTGTCGTGTGTGTCTTAAATCTTGATCTAATAAAGTTTATACAATATCAAATAATATCAAAAGTCTAAAAAAACACAATGAGTTTTGATACTATGTTTATAAATTATTGTTTTATATACTTTACAAAACATAAGGTTAAAAGTGCAGCTTAAGAAAAAGTTGAAGTTGCTCTTCTCGATAATGGGTAGAAAAATGCACTGTTCCAAGCAGAAGCTATGTAAAGCCTCACACAGTTTCTCTGAGAATTTCTTTAAGCTTCCACCAACCATGGCCATGTGTCAAAGACAAACCAGTACCAAGAGAACAAAGAAATCTTTTTGAAAGATGATAGGGAATAAGATCTGAGAAGCTCTGCATGGAGCCATAATTAAAGGTCTGCTCACAGGTGAGTTCTAGGACCCTGATTACTGTCACTGAATTGAGACCCAGTAGGGAAAACTTCAGAGGTTGCTACAAACTTGTTCATGTGTATCTGGTAATAATATACCCCAGGATTCTTACTTTTTTAGTATAACTAAGATGAAGCATGATTTAAAAGTGATAAATCCTACTTCCCATAGAAAAACAGAACTAAAGATGCAGTTATTAAAGACAACAGTGTAGAAATCAGTCAGGAAGAAATGAAATATGACTGCATCTTAAACTGCCACTCATTACAGTACTGGCCGTATTATACACACTTAGGAGCAAATGCATGGCCATGTTGAATTAAGTGACATATTATCTCTGTCTGTAGGAAACTGACATGGTAAAACCACAGGCAAATAAAACATAACAGAAAAAAGAAGGACAAAAGGAATATAAAGAAAAATCTTTTAAATTTACTGTGAGATCAAGTTGATGGGGCTGTGCAAACACGAACAGTGCCCGGTGTTCACAGCACCAGGCTGCTCCGCCTGACTTAACATGACCTGCTCCTCAACTGCTATTGGACTGGTGGTGTTTTACAGGTTAAGATACCAGCAACAGATGATGACTTATTTCCACTGAATACATTTAAGTTTCTTAGTTGGTTTCACATATATAGATTGCCTGAGATAATAAAATCATCAGCATTATGATAAATTATGAAGGGCTTTCTAAATTTGATAGAACAAGATGGATGCGGAGATAGAATGAGTGTTGGTGTGGGCTGCATACACACTTAACAATAATGCCTTTAGTCAGCAATTAAAAGTCGATGGATATGGATGCTTGTGCAGAATCGTCTCGCCCTCTGACATAAATTTCACAGGGAATCTCCTCCATCACTCTGTCCTCTAGAGCCTGTTCAGGGCACTCGTGAGCTTGTTTGAAAGTGTAGCTGCTTTTCTTGAAGGTGCTATTAAATGTTTTCATTGGCTGTGGTTGTGCAAAATCATTTCGGAAGGGAAGTTCCATGGAACTGAGGTTGGTCCTGCTTTGTTTCACACTGGATGCTTGTGATCCACAGTGGTGGTCATGAATGCACCGGGAGGCCGTGGAGGAGCGCCGCAACTTCTGGTAGTTGTCAAGTTCTTCTGACAAATCTGCCAGATCTGCAGAAATCTCTTTCTCTCTTAGTGAAAATAGCTCATAATGAGGAGGATCAAATACTTCCTGGAACCCAGTTTTATTAAATGCAGTTTTGCAAGCCATAACCTTTTTCCGGGGCTGTTTCACTTGTACTAAAATAGAAATAATGAGAAGGACCAAGACAATTCCTGATGTAATGCCAATAATTGTTCCATGAGTTTTAGTGATTTGTTCAAATAGTCCAGCTTTTTTCTTTTCTGTAAGAAAGAAATGTTGAGGTTTTTTTTTTTCCAAAATTCACTTATAGGAGCTCCAATACAGATTGGCTAGTTATTTTTAGACAAAATAGGAAATTTGGGTCAAATATATCAGACATTGAAAACCTGGTTTTTAAACAAATAGAAAATACTATTCCCATGATTTCTGAGTCAAGTAACAAATAATGATATAGCTAGCTAGGGCAAAGGAAAACTAAAGTACTTGGTTCCCTTATTCAAAAGGTTCACAAGGGCCTACAATTTGCAAATTACACTAATATGGAAAATTTAAAAAACAAACACTCTTGACCTATTAAGTTTCTGCCATAAGGCAGATTCAACAAACTACTGTGTTGATTCATATCTGTGGAAATCAGACTAACAATCCAGATGTACCACCATGGTCTACTGTTTTGAAATGATAAAACACTTGTATGTCAAGTAGTTAATATGGCTATCAGATTATACATCAGCTTCCCACAGTGAGGTGCTTGTTTGAACTTGTTTATTCAACTCTTTGAAAGATGAAAGACGGATACATTTTATTTTTCCAACTCAAGTGACAACCAAGTTATAGGTATCCAATGCCTATTTGCCTTTTCAAAATATATGTTAGAAATGAAAATAACTTGGGCTAGAAAGATGGCTCAGTGGTTAAGAGCACTAACTGTTCTTCTAGAGGTCCTGAGTTCAATTCCCAGCAACTACAAGGTGGCTCACAATCATCTATAATGGGATCCAAAGCTCTCTTCTGGTGTGTATGAAGAAAGTTATAGTGTACTTACATACATAAAATAAATAAATAAATCTTAAAAAAATAGAAATAACGATGTAGAGAAAAAAGAAAGAAAAAAACCATTTTCTAATGTAGTGCTTTTACATCATTGTAATAATCTATTAGCTGGCAGTGCTTCCATACTCACTGCAAGAACCTATTAGTTGCTCATGTTCGTCCTTTTGTTTTTGAGGCTACCCTCTAAACTATTTGGTAACTACATACAGGGTATTTATACTATAAAGTTCAACAATAATGTAAAACAGGACATAAACTATGGAGGCAAACTTCTGAATAACTTGAAAATAAACTCTACAAAGAGACGCTTTTGTTAAATATTTCTTTTATAACATCCAAGAAGTAAGTTATCCTGTAAAAATGTTACTATGTGTGTAGCTCTGCTAGAGCGACTATGGTAGGCACACCTGTAGAAAGGGAACTTTAGGCCCTTCCTTATGAAAGGACCCCACTCCTCATAGAAAGGCTGCCTTCGCATTGGACTTACCTTTACAGTGATTCTCATCCCAAGGGTATGCACAGTTTTGAACACCATTACAGACTAAAGAATTGTTGATGCACATGTTGCTATGGCAAAAGAAAGTGCTGCTTGTACAGGGAGCTGTAGGAAAAAAGAAAACTAATGTTGCTAAATACAGTAACGTTGACCACAAACCCATCTTCATTAATTTTGTACTTTAGAATCTGACTTTAGCTGTGTGGAGGTAGTTCTTCCAGGTGGGAATATCTACTTTTCTTAAATGCCTTTTGGTTTTCAAGATAATTTTATCTTCCTATTGGTTTTCTGAGACAAAGTCTCAACCAATAGCATAGGTTGACCTCTAACTTGCAATCCTCCTGACTCAATCTCCCAAGAGTTGACATTACAGGTGCCTAGTTCAAGAACACTTTTAGTGCTTTCTCATCTATGAAAAATGGCCTTAATTATCTCAAGAGTTTAATCCCTTCAGTGTGTTTCTGCAATATTTTATGTTTCTATTTCCTATGCACAGGTGAATACTTTTTATGCTGGATGATGATACAGTGTGCTTGCTTCTGCTAATATAAAATTCTACACTGCAGACAAAATTGAGCATATAGTACCATGTGATCCAGAGTAAAGACAGAGAGACAGTCAGACAGACAGACACACAATATATATATATCTTAAACATTTTTTTTCAGCTGGTCTTTGGTGGTACATGTCTTTAATCCCAGCATTCAGGAGACATCGGCAAGTGGAAGTCTTGAGTTTGAGACCAGTGTGGTCTACAGAGTGAGTTCCAGGACACAGAGGGATACACAGAGAAACCCTATCTTGAAAAACCAAAACCAAACCAAACCAAACCAAAATCCTAAAGTTTCTTTTCAAGGAGAAAGATCTAAAAAAATGTATTGGATTAATAAATTTCTTTCCAACCAATGTCTTTGTCTACAATAAATCTCATTAAAATATAGCCAGGACAGTAAATATTTTCCTCTAAAGAGTTAGTTTTGGGTGATTTTGGAAAGCCAGGCTATGGTCAACTCATGCACAGTATCAGCAATATAACTGGTATCTTATTGCCTCTACTGAATCTCACTCAGTATGGGTTGGGGAAACAGAAAGTTAGTGGGCTCTCAGGAAGCCCTAAGCAAAACATGGAAGTATAGCTGAATGGAAACTATCCCAAACTTCTTTGCTATTAAGGCTGAGTACTCTATAAGGCATTATTCACTAAAATTCCTGTGCAGCTGGTAATTAATTCCAGGTTAATTATCATGAACTATAGTCTGTTTCAAGAAACAAAGATAAAATTGCAGGGTATTGTAGAGACAATGGTGTGGTGTGGCACTTTGAATAAGAACAACCCCCATAGGCTTATATAATTAGTTATCAGGAGGTGGCAATATTTGAGAAGGATTAGGAGGTGTGGTCTTGTTGGAGGAGGTGTGTCTCTGGGGTTGGGCTTCGAGGTTTCAAAAGCCCATGCCAGGCCCAGGTTTCTCTCTTAATTTGTGAATCAAGATATAGGTCTCTCTAAGCTACTGCTTTAGCGCCATGTGTGTTGTCATGGTCGCCATGATTATAATGACATAACCCCTTGAAATTGTAAGCAAGCCCTCAATTAAATGGCTTCTTCTATAAAAGTTGCCTTAGTCATGATGCTTCTTCACAGGAATAAAACAGTGATTAATGGTTATAATTGTATACGAGGGATATACTTGAATGTTAAGCACCACTAATTTGCATAAACATGTAGAACTGGTTGATGTGTATTTTACCATAATATGTAAAAAAAAGAACTACACGCAAATAAAATACTCTATTAGGATATTCCTTACATAGATAATGTATGTAGTAGTATTTTTGAAATTATGTGTATATTGGGGTTAAAGAAATCAATGCACTTGAAAATCTAGACACGTTTTTCACAGTAATAAAAGGAATAAAAGTGTATTCCCTAGAAGTATGGTTAGTTCTAGGGTTGGGAAAATACAGTAGGCCTGTTTTACCAAGTAATATCATTAAGTGTAGTATTAAAAGTAATGACTGGCTGGTCAGTGGTGGCGCACGCTTTTAATCCCAGCACTTGGGAGGCAGAGGCAGGCGAACTTCTTAGTTTGAGACCAGTCTGGTCTACAGAGTGAGTTCCAGGACAGCCAGGGCTATACAGAGAAGTCCTGTCTTGAAAAACAAACAAAACAAAACAAAAAAAAAGAGTAATGACTAGACACTGAGGGAGAGAGGAGGCAAACTCAGAGACTCATGGGGTTGAAGCTGGGATTTTATGTAACAAAATCCCAGGATTCTAGAATAATAATAATGGTAATATATCAATGTGGCAGAATCTTCCCCTAGTGAATAAAGATTTCAGGGGACCAAGTATTAGGCGAGGAGTAAGTGGGACTTCCAGGTCAGAGAGAGGAATAAGGGAGGCAGGAAAAAGATACTTTATTTTGGACAGGAGAGATCATGGAGGACACAATGTAGGTAGGGGAGGCTCCGGTTCAGGTGGCAGATTTATAACTTAGAATAGCTTACAAATTAGGATGCTAGTTGCTGTGCCCAACGATTGTGTTACCCGTTGATTCTAAATATTGAGTGGTGTTTTCCTTAACATGGCGACTCAGCTGGGTTCCAGACAAAAGTGGCAGGTACCCAGCCCCCCATGGGAATTTGGAAGTGTGGGGCATGTGTGGCAGCAGCAGCCATGGGAACTTCGTGATCTGGGTGGAGAGACTTCGGAGCTCCGGGTCAGAGAGTCTGCCGGACTGAGAGTAGCTCTGACAGTCCACTGGTGCTGGCGGTAGCTTGGATTGTTTGGTAATATTTCCCACAATATAAAAATAGAAAAAATACATATAAGATCACTGGTATATATTCAATTGGTGTATAGCAATTTCTTCTGGGATAAAATCTCTAGGGATAAGAAGAGTAAACATCTCAAAGACTTGAGTGAGTCCTTGAAACTAAACAGATACATTAGTCCCTTCCCTCCCCAAAGTTATGTAAGTAGTAAGGACTGCTGAGAGACTCAGACCAGCTGAGCTGCTTTCCAACTAGTTTTGCTGCCTTCAAGTTGTGCAATGTGCTTTGTGAGCTGTCACTCATGGTGGAGTGGCCTTTCGTGATGCAGCTGTCTTTGAGTCTTGTAAGTAACCAAGGTGAAACTCATTGGTTCATAAAGTTGGGTTTTGGTAGCATCTTGACTTTGGTCTGTCATTGATTTTTAATTTTGGCATGTCTTCCTAAGAATAGTGCACACAATAACAATATATACTTGAGGGAAAGACTAGACTGGGTTTCTTCTCATAGCAAATATCTAATTAGAATATGAAGAAGGAATGATGGAAATTGAAAGTTGTCATTAGGTAAACACTGAACAAACACCCATTGCAAGTTACAGACAGAAAACTTCAATGGATGTTAAAATTAGTTGTGAAAAGATATTTTCACAGTCCCCAAAAGACTAGTAAAGAAAAGGAATAATTCTGTAGTTGGGGAAAACTGGCATACCATTAGGAAAATGGTGGAGTCAATATCGTAGCCAATCAGCATTACTAAGACAGTTAGCACTCCATACCCACACTTCACTGACATGACACATGGAGGAGGCACATTAGTATTTTAGATGAAATTCATGCTCTCCATGAGTCATTTGGAAAACATCACATAAGCCCAAATGTGTGGACAGTTTATTAAAACACTAACTAGTATTCCTCTCGTATAAAGACTGGGTGTCTGAGAAGGAGAAAATCAAGGATACTTGGCAACTGAAAACAATGTGGGAAACTAGATCATCAAAAAAGACATTAAAGAAAAAGGAATAAAGCCATTAAGGGCAAATTTAATGATATGTGAAGGTCTATAGATTGGCTAATATTATATCAATGCTAATTTTCACCTTGTTTTTGAAGATGTTAACAATAGGAAAATCTGAATAGAAGTAAAAATTTTTTTTTACTATTTTTGTAAATCTCTGTAAATTCAAAACTACTTAACAGTTAAAAAAAAATCCCCAAATCTTCAACATAGTACATAAATTCTTGGTATCCATGGTTTGCAGAAGTCAGTAATAGCCAAGCTGATAACTCTCCTTTCCCTTTTTGTTTTTGTTTTTTTTTGAGATAGCATCTATTATGCAGTTTGGGCTGTCTGGAAACTCTTCTGTAGACTAGACTGGTCTTGAACTCACAAGCCTACGAGTTCAATATCTGTCTGTTTATGCCTTTGGAGTGCTGGTATTAAAGGTATGTACCACCATTCCCTGCCTGGTAACTATTTTAAGCTAGAAAATCCCTAGAGAAGCCCCCAGTGTCTGCAATCTCTTCATATAGACCCAATGCTGCTATTTACATGCCAACACTTTTTTTCCTGCCTAACAGTCAAAATTTTAAAGATGGGAATCATATTTCACTCCTTTTAACATGTTTTTGGACACATGGTTATTCATGCTGATAAGAATTACTTTGGGAATAGAGATGGTTTGGGGGGTAGGAATGCTTGTTCTTGAGGGGAGTCAAGTACAATTCCCAGCACCCATGTGGTAGCTCACAACCATCCTTAACTCCAGTTTCCACAACCTCTTCTGACCTCTGGAGGTATATTTATGTGAACACAGCACTAATATCTAAGAGTTAAATATGATTTCTCAGGATAATTCACTGGTTTGTGATAAAATTAATGTTGATGCTTTTTAAATAAACATGCTCACTATATGTTTATAAGCATAAGTTAGTGTTTTTATGGCATGTAAGTCTGTCTTATAGATCATTATTTGTCTGTTTGTTTATTTATTTATTTACATATATTATATGTGAGTACACTGTAGTTGTCTTCAGATACACCAGAAGAGGGCATCCGATCTCATTACAGATGGTTGTGAGCCACCATGTGGTTGCTGGGATTTGAACTCAGGACCTCTGGAAGAGCAGTCAGTGCTCTTAACCACTGAGCCATCTTGCCAGCCCTCATTATTTGTCTTGTGTGCTGTAATTTGACTCCCAGATTCTGCCCTGACCATCTTCACTCTTGTATTAACTCACAGACTTGGTGTAAGGTTTGCTGTAAGCCAGGGGGAGAAAAATAATGTTCCTGTTAAGTTAAAAAGTGAAGTGTGACAGTTTACAAAATGATGTTATAAAATAGAGTACTTTTTCTGTCAAAAGGTAGGTATTCAGTAAGCATACTGTGAATGAGTGAACATTATGTAATGGATTTAAATTATTTACTTACGTTCCACAAAGGAAGTGAAGAGCATCCTAAACCTGCTAAGCCGACTACCTTCGTCTGCCCACATCCGGATCACTCCGACTCCTGTTTTCAACATGACGTCGTTAGCCACAGTGCTGCAGAACTTGGCCTTCAGATTTTCGATAGCACTGCTTCCATCATAGACTGCCACAAAATTTCTTTTGCATTCATTTGAGTGTTCCATCTGGTAATCTAAGAACCTCAAATAAATCTGTAATATCAGAACACAAGAGTTTTTTTAAAAAAGATACTTAATAATTTTCTATTTTATTTATAAGAGGTGTTTATATTCCTACATAATATAATCTCATTATAATAATAATCCCATGGTATTAACAGGTAAAGGAAATAAAAGAATTGCTTATGGTTGTATTATCCTAATAGTCAATGTTGGTGCTTTCCGTTTTTCTGTATTCTATACTTATCTTTCTTCAAGGCAGCATTTTAAGTAGCATAGGTTTCTTTTGAACTTGAATTCACCATCTAACTAAAGATAACTTTAGGCTCCTGACCCTCCTCTTTCCACCGTTAGCTGTATGCTTATAAACCTTGGCAGCTAACCTGCACCCCCCTTTTTTTTACTCATCATAAACACATTTATTATAATTAAAGTGCTTAACCACTAGGAAAATGTAATAATTGACAAAAGTGGAGAGAGAAATATAGTTATACAGACATCTGTTAAGTCTGGTTGGTTTGTCTTTTCTTTCTTTTTCTTATTAATCTGCCTAGTTGCTCAATTCCTCACTGTATATATAGCATGGAAGTCTTCTAAAGCATAAAAAGGATCTATACAGATAATATGAAAATGGTCAAAACTATAGTCTGATAATATGCATTTAATTTTCCAAAGTTTTAATTGCCGTAATTTCCTGTAATCTTAACACAATGAGTGAAAAGAAATAAACCATCAGTTCCAAATTACAGGCCGTGTAGTGTGTGATCCTTCACACTAGGCCACTGCATCATGCCTGGAATTAGTCATCCCTCTCTTAAGTGTATATGCCATCACTTTATATGTTAATCACACAGTACTCACTGCCTTCTCAGTTATCAACTGTCACTGTATCACAGCACTTAGTCATGGTCCTTACTTTATAGCACAGTTGGCACTTTAGACATGCAAAGGGCAGCCACATGTTACTTCCTCCAAGTGAAAAGTAGAAATATAATACAAAGTATAATTTTATTACATAATATTTTATTAATTATTTGGGAATTTCACATCATGTGCCACAATGATACTTCCTAGTCTTCCTAGGTCCACCCCCACCCTTGAGACCTTTCTCCTCACTAAAAAGAGAACAGAAAAAAAAAAAAGAAAAGAAAAAAGACAAAAGCAAATTGTCCAAATTGTGTTGCCCATATTACACTCTCAATGGCTGGCCCCCCTCCACTGCACTTCTGCCAGAGCCATCATTGTGGAGAGCGTCCTTATCACAATTGTTAAATTGTGTTGCTCATATCACACTCTCCATGGCTGGCCCCCTTCACTGCACTCCTGCTGGAGCCATCATTGTGGCGATCGTCCTGGATACAATCTTTAGCAATTTTCTTTGAAGGTTTTCTTTCTAGCCTCTTACTTTTTATGGAGGGGCTTTGGTGGAGGCAAGGGTTGTCACAGAAGCCTTCTATGTCCCTCTTTCTCAAGTCTCAAGACTGAGCCTGCAGTTACCATTGTAAAAGTAGCTTCCTTGTCCTTTATCTTCAACGAGAGCATGGATCATGGACGTCCATGTGGTTCTGCCTTTGCACTGCCTCTCTACCTCACACTCACCATTCTGTCCTCTCCATTATATTGTCATTTGTGGTAGTAGCATCAGAAACTGCACTGTGTCACACAGTATAGATAAGATATATTTTTTTCCCAAATAGCTTTACATGCAAATATTCATTGCAAGTTGCTGTTGTTTTGGTTTCTGAAGAGACATAAAAAGTGGACCATTGCTAAGATTTGTCTTGGGTATCCTGCTGTTGTCCAGAGTCAGGGTGATGTAGTTAGGCAGGGCAGCTGGGGGCAGGTTCTATGGGAGGTCCAGGTGGCTACACACCTCCCTACCCTTGATGTATTCTGCCCTGAGGCTCACTTGTGCTTGCAGCCTGCGGGTAGTGCCAGTGCCCTGTACTCTCCATCTTCTAGTCAGGCAAGCAACATCTCTTAGTATCTCTTGTCTAGATGACTTAACAGTGTTCCCTTTCCCCCAGTTTTATTGGCAAGAATAAAAAAAAGTCCTCAGCTCTAGTATCCTAAGGTGTTATGAGAAGAAAGATATAGAAGGACAGAAAGAGACACAGAGAGGAAATGGGAAGATTCTATATTCCAGACACCACAATGGACTACTTATCAACCTATTAATAAAGATTTTTTTCTGATATTCTTATGATAATCTAAGAGCTCACAACTGGAGAACTTTAAACATGTAAAAGCAGACAAAATATATAATATACCCATAAAGCCATCTCCTAAAATTCACTAACAATCAATTCAGCTAATCCTGTTTTATCTTTGTCTTTCATTACTTCTGCCTCTATTAGAGACAAAGACCAGACAGTATTCCATTTGTAAATGGTTCTAATGCATTATTAAAAAAAAAAACAAAAACAAACAAACGGTGGAAAGATGGCTCAGCCAATAAAGTATCTGCTTTACTTTCTACTAAAGTGAAAAAGATGGGTATAGTGGGCTTGTAGCACTAGCACTGGGGAGGTGGATTAGGTAGCTCTCCAGGTTTGTTGGGGCCAGCTTGCCCAGTCTAGTTGGTGATCCATAGACCAGTGAGAGATCCTGCCTTCAAAAGCAAAGTGAATGGCTACTGAAGAGCCAGACTTGAGGCTGACTTCTGGCCTCCACATGCAGATGCACACATGTGTACATATACAACTTGTATCCCACACCACAGTCAAAACAAATAAGTAAACTGCTATTATCAAATACATTAGTATTCAAATTTCCAATCATCTTTTAGTATCAGGAATCATTTTCTTTTATGTTTTCTTTAATCCTATGAGTTCAGTGTATTTACTATCTTTTAATCCAGTGGTTCTCCCAGTTTTATGTGCACGGCTTATCTGTTATACTTCATGATTGGTTTATCTTATAATAGTTAAAGATGTATCTTTATTTAGGGGGCTGGAGATATGGCTCAGAGGTTAAGAGCACTGGCTGCCTTTCCAGAAGACCTGGATTTTGTTCCCAGTAGCCACATGGCTGCTTACACTGTCTAACTCCAGCTTCCGGGGATCTGGTGCCCTCTTCTGACTTCTGAGGGCACCAAACATGCATGTAGTACACTTATATACATAAACATGCATGTAGTACACTTATATACATAAACATGCATGTAGTACACTTATATACATAAACATGCATGTAGTACACTTATATACATAAACATGCATGTAGTACACTTATATACATAAACATGCATGTAGTACACTTATATACATAAACATGCATGTAGTACACTTATATACATAAACATGCATGTAGTACACTTATATACATAAACATGCATGTAGTACACTTATATACATAAACATGCATGTAGTACACTTATATACATAAACATGCATGTAGTACACTTATATACATAAACATGCATGTAGTACACTTATATACATAAACATGCATGTAGTACACTTATATACATAAACATGCATGTAGTACACTTATATACATAAACATGCATGTAGTACACTTATATACATAAACATGCATGTAGTACACTTATATACATAAATGTAGACAAATACACATAAAATTAAAAAGACTTTACTATGTTTAATTTTTACTGAATTTTTAAAAGATATAATTTTACTATGTAGGCCTGTATGGCTTAAATTTGTTGAAGGTGGCCTTGAACTTGACATCTTCTTGTCACTGTCTCCTGCATTTTGCATTTATAAGCATGCAACACCACCACAATCCAGCTAGCTTATTTTTTATTTTTAATTGGCATAGTAAATGTTCAATACATACTGTACTATGTAATGAGTAGATAAAGCTGATAAGCATATAGCTATTACTTTAAACATGTACTATTGTGTTAGAAATATTGAAAAATCCTTCGTATCACTTTTGCTGCAATACAGATAATTATCAACTAAGTATAAGAAGCTACCTGTACTTGTTACTCCTTCTTTCCCTTCCTCTTCCCCTGCTTCCCAGCCTGTACTGATCACTTTTCTCCTTTCTAAGGAAATCAGCTGGTTTTGGCTTCCTCATTTTAAGTGAGAACATGTAGCACTTGTCTGTATCTGACATACTTGACAGAATCTCCTCTAGGCTGGAAAGGCAGTACTTCATTCTCACAGTTGAATAACATTCTAGTGTGTATATATAGCCTTTCTGACCATTCAAGTATCTGTTGATTTCACTGTTTGGCTGCTGTGATCAGAACTGGGATGAACATGAAGTGCAAGCATGTACTTGATCACTGATTTACGTTCCCTTGGGCTCTATCTGCTAACAGAGGAGCTAACTCCATGGCAGTACTACTTCTAGTGTTCCCGAGGAGAGTCTACCATGGTGGCTACAACTAATAGACATTTCCATAAACAAGGTGTAGGAGTTCCCTTTCTTCAGCCTCCTCAGTATCTGCTACTGACTTTTAGGTGACAGCCATTCTAATTGGTCAAATTTTGATTTATGTTTTTGTGATTAATAGTGATGCTTAGCTGTTTTTCAAATCTATAGGTCATTTGTATGCTTTCTTTTTAATAAAAAACCCTCAAAGTATATAATTCATCAATAATGACACAATTTAGAACTATAGCACAGAGTGAAAAGAACAAATATCTGGCTTATGACTCTCTGACAATCAGTATTCCCAGGTATTTCCAGTGCTTTCAAAATTATTACTTTAAACATATGCCCAGCAACCTTCATAATTTGAATAGCTAAAATTTTTGTTTGAAGATCAAACAACTAAACATAGTGGTTACAAAGAACTACATTTTAGAGGAATATTCAAGAAAAACAAAGTTTAGGTCTCTTAATAATAGCCCCTCATGAAATCACACATATCAATAGTGCCTATTTAAGGACTTATTTTTGCACTGAAATTTTGTTATACCTTGAGATAGCATTAAAAAGACTTATACAAAGTATACCATATAAATAAACTCATTGGTTAGCATCTTTACTTTTTCTAACATGTAATTTGTTTACTTATATACATGTGTACATTATAAACAAGGATCTATAAATGAGGGAGATCATGAGGACTTGTTCTGAGAGCATGTGATTAGGATTATATGTTCTCAGTCTACCCATTTTCCTTCAAATTTTGTGATTTCATATTTCTTTTAGAATGAATACTCCATTTTACATAATGAAACATGTACTATATTTTGCTTATCAATTCATCTGTTGCTGGGCAACTAGGTTAGTTCTATTGCCTTGCATAGTGAAAAGAGCAGCAGTAAACACTGGGATGCAAACATCTCTGTAGCAGGTACAGAGCTCTCTGGGGCTATCTATGTTCAGGAGTGGAATAGCTGGGTCAGATGGTAGTCCTATCTGTAGATTTCATTTCCAGGAATATCCAAACTCGTTACCATAGTGGTTGTATTAATTTGCACTCAGATGAACCATGTAGAGTTCCTTTCTCTACATCTTTTCCAACATTTGTCAAATGTATTGATATTTATCCTAACTGGGAGAGATAGCATCTTTTTTTTTTTTTTTTTTTTGAGAGATAGCATCTTAAGAGCAGTTTTAAACTGCATTTACCTGATGACTAGGGAGGCTGAACATTTTAGAAAATAGTTACTGGCCATTTGTACTTCTTTGAACAGTTGTCTATTCTGTTCTGCCCAATTGCTGACTTAGTATTTCTGCAGTTCTGTTTTGCATATTAGCTATCTGAGGTAAAGATTCCTCCCATTCTGTAGATTGTGTGATCTACTGATGGTTTTCTTTGCTGTGCAGCAACAGTTTTCACGTAGACCCACTTATTGACACTTAGAACTACTTCCTGTACTATTGAAGAACTTTTTGGAAAGTTCTAGAACCTACTGCAGGGTCTTAAAGAGGATCCCTTCCCTATGGTTTCAACTAAAAGTTTCAATGCTCCAGATTTTAAATTAAGGTTTTTAATCTATTTTACATTGATTTTTTTTGTACAACATGGATGATACAAATTTAATTTCATTTTTCAGCAGGTAGACGTATTTTTGCAAGCACCATTTATCAAATAGGCTTTTAAAAATTTTTTTTAAGGTGTATGTTTCTATTTCCTTTGTCAAGGATTAGGTATGCATAGCTTTGTTGGTTTATTCCTTTGGTTCTTTATTCTGCTTCACTGATTGGCCTGTCTGTACTAGTACAAGGCTGCCTTTATCACTGTAGCTCTTTAGTATAATTTGAGACTGAGTATTGCAATACCTCCAGCTGTATTTATTTGAGGTCTTTTGTGCTTCCATAAGGATTTTTGAATTATTTTTTTCCAGGTCTACAGAACATGGCATTGGAATTTTGGTAGGATTACCAAAATTTGCACTAAATCTGTTAATTTAATGACTAGTTTTGCTAGTGTAGCCATTTTACAATATGAATTCTGCCACCCCAGGAACATGTAAGGACTTTCCATGGTCTTGTCTTTTTTGATTTCCCTTTTCATTATCTTGGAAGTTTTCACTGTAGTGATTTTTCTTTTTTTTTGTTAGGGGTATTCCTGGGCACTTCAAGTTTTTGGAACTATTTTGAACTGTATATTTTTCCTAAGTTCTTTGTTATTATGTATGAAAGCTACTGTTTAAAAAATATTTATTTGCTTATTAAATCTAGTTTTCTAGTAGATTCTATAGGATATTTTGAGTGCATAATCATGTCACCTGCAAATAGAGATCGTTTGACTTCATTCCTATTTTCACTCCCTTTATACCTTTCTCTTGCTATTGCTCATTCCTTAACACTATAGCAAATAAGAGAGTGAAGAATGGGCATCTTTGTCTCATTCTTGATTTTAGAGGAAAAACTCTCAGTTTGTCTTCATTTAATAGAAGATGGAGAGATGGCTTGGTGGTTAAGAGCACTGACTGCTCTTCCAGAAGTCCTGAGTTCAATTCCTAGCAACCAAATGGTGGTTCACAACCATCTGTAATGGAAATCAGATGCCTTCTGGTATGTCTGAAGATAGCTACAGTATACTCATATACATAAAATAAATAAATAAATAAATCTTTAAAAAAGATGATGGACTATATGCTTATGGTCTATAGTCTTTATTATTTTGAGGTATATTTCACCTATACTAACATCTCAAAAATTTTTATCATGAAGGCAATGTTGAACCTTTTGAGTGCTTCTGTGGGATCAATCAAGATGGTTATGTAGTTTTTGTCCTTAAGTGTGTTTATATGGCTCATTACATTTATTGATTTTCATATGTTGAACCAACCTTGCCTTGTGGAGATGGAACTCACTCACCTGGTAAGAATATAATGTGTTCCTGAATTCTGTTTCCAAGTATTTTGTTGAGAAGTTCAGAATCTATATTTATCAAAGAAATTTGTTTATAGTTTTCTTGTTGTCTTTACCTGGTTTTTGTATCAAAATAATACTGGCATCATAGAATGAATGTTGTAATCTTCCTTTACTTTGTATTCTGTGGAATAAGGTCAGAAGAATTGGTATGAAACTTTTCTTGTAAGTTTGATAAATTCAGTGATGAATTTGTCTAGTCCTGGGTTATTGAGGGGAAATTTTTGATTATAGCTCTCAATTTCATTGCTTATATAATGGGTCTTATAAGTTATTTTTATCTTTTTGCTTTAATTTTGTTTAATATGCATTCATATGGTTTCTTTTGAGAATCTCCATTAAAGCCACTAGCCCACAATGTATACATGTCTGTGAGTGAGTATAGTGTGACATTTAGAAAGCACAACAGGAAAAGGTAATAAAAAAGATGCACGTATGCATGGCTTTGCCAGATAGCATTGGCTATCTTCCTAATCACTCTTCACATTATTTTTGAGACAGGGTTTGCCACTGAATCTTACCAATTTAGTGAGACTGGCTGGTTAGCAAGCATGAGGTTATTATGAGCCTCTCCAGTGCTGGCATTTCTGGGTATACTGGTGTATCTAGCTTTTGTTGGGGATAGCAATTACACCCACGTTCTCATCCTTGTGTAGCAAGCATTTTAGTGACTGAACCATCTCCCTAGACAACGTCCCCTCCCCTATGGTGGGGACAGTCGCGATGTAGATGCACAGGTTAGAGGTTACCTTCGCTGTCATTACTCAAGAGTCATCTGCTTTGGGTTTTGAGATAACACCTCTCACTGGGTTCTGGAATTTGCAGATAGATTAGGCTGGCAAGCTCCCAGGGTGTGTTTTTGTTTTCCTAGTGCTGAGATTATAAGTTTATTACACACCAATCTTTTCATGTGAGTTCTAGGGATTGCACCTAGGTCCTAACGTCTTGTGGGAATGACCGAACTATCTCCCCAGATATTTGTTGACCTTTTAAAAGATAATTGTATGTTTACTTTTATTACTTTAGTTCTTTCTCATAAGAGTTTAAAAAATTTGCTGTACTTGACTTATGCCTTTTGGGTGAAAAACAATTTTTTTAAGGCCTCCTAGCCTGCCCTGAAATTCAAACTTATTTTGCGTCAGATTCTTAAGTAAGCTGGAATTATAGGTGTCTGTCACCCATGGCTGTTCCTGGGTTGTCTTAGCATCAGTCTGTTGCTGTAATCCCACACTGACCAAAATCAACTTGAGAAAATGATTTGGCTTACATTTCCAGTTCATAATCCACCACTGAGGGAAA
Source organism: Mus caroli (assembly GCF_978045245.1). Taxonomy (NCBI): domain Eukaryota; kingdom Metazoa; phylum Chordata; class Mammalia; order Rodentia; family Muridae; genus Mus; species Mus caroli. The sequence continues at coordinate 43,929,254 of NW_028227265.1, read as the reverse complement.
GCGAGGCAGGAACTGAACCCATGGAGAAATGCTGCTTACAGGCTCATTCTCTGACTGGCTTGCTTTGCTCATGCTTAGCTACTTCTTCCCTCCAACTCCCCCACCCCTAAGATGCATTTGTTTTATTTTCTGCATGAGCATTTTGCCTGAGTATATGTCTATGTACCACATGCATGCTGGTGCTCAGGGAGGCCAGAGGCCCTGGAATTGAAGCCCAATGTGGGGCTGGGAATTGAACCTGGGTCCTCTGAAAGAGCAGTGTGTACTATTAATGTGCACCATCTCTCTTGGCTATCTTTTATTTAAAAAAAATTTAAATACAGTCCAGTGCCATCTTCATGAGGAATGTTGTCATTCACAGTGGGCTGAGCCTTTCTACATCAATAAAACAGTTAAGACATTCTTTCAGACATGCCTACAGACCAGCCAGATGTAGGCAATTCCTCAAATGGCACTTCTTTTCTAAGATCACTCAGGCTGTGTCAATTTTGGTTAACCAGGATATTAGGTTTTATCTTATTTCTGCTTTTAAAATTATTCTTGAGACACATCAGTGTGACTGCTCCCCTCCCTCCATGGACCTGCCTATCTCCCAGGAGGACTGCTCTAACCAGGGACACAGGTGAGACTCCCTTCCTAACCCCCATGTCACCTAGGACCTCATGGAGACTAGCAGACAAAGGCTCTGTCCTGCCCTCCCTTCTGGTCCACACCTCCAGCTGCACTTATGGCCACTCTATGTGCCTGCCTCCCTTCCCCCAACTCTGCCTGTCTTTCAGGAGGCTTGCTCTAACTAGGGGCACAGAAGGAGGCCTGCTCCAATCTGGAACATCCAGGCCAGTTAGCACCAGAGATAACCAGATGGCCAAAGGCAAGCCTAAGAAAATAATCAAGAGAAACTAATGCAGTTTGGCATCATCAGAACCCAGCTCTCCTACTATAGAAAGCCCTGGATATCCAAACAATATCTGAAGACCAAGATTCTGACCTTAAATCCCATCTCCTAAAGGTGATAGAGGCCTTTAAAGAGGATATAAATAATTCCCTTAAAGAAATACAGGAAAACACAAACAGGTGAAGGAAATCAACATAATCAATAAAATTGTCCAAGACCTAAAAATGGAAATAGAAGCAATAAAGAAAACACAAGTGGAGGCAACTATGGAGATGGAAAACCTAGGGAGGAAAAATAGGAACTACAAACACAAACATCACCAGCAGAATAAAAGAGACAGAAGAGAGAATCTCAGAAGATACCATAGAAGAAATGGATACACTGATCAAAGAAAATGCCTAATGTAAAATGTTTCACATTCAAAACATTCAGGAAATTTGGGACACTGTGAAAAGACCAAACCTAAGAAAAATAGGAATAGAAGAGAGTGAAAATTCCCAGAACAAATGGCCAGAAAATATTTTCAACAAAATCATAGAAGAAAACTTCCCTAACCTAAAGAAAGAGATGGCCATAAATGTACCAGAAGCCTACAGAACAGCAAAAAGATTGGACCAGAAAAGAATAATCTCCTGTCACATAATATTCAAAACACTAAATGTACAGAACAAAGAAAGAAAATTAAAAGTTATAAGGGAAAAAGGCCAAGTAACATATGAAGGCAGACATATCATCATTATACCAAACTTCTCAAGAGGACTCTAAAACCAGAAGATCCTGGACAGATGTCTTGCAGACCCTAAGAGATCACAGATGCCAGCCCAGGCTACTATACCTAGCAAAACTCTCAATCACCACAGATGGAGAAACCAAGATATTCCACGACAAAACCAAATTTAAACAATATCTTTTTTACTAATACAGCCTTACAGAGGATCCTAGAAGGAAAACTCTGACACAAGGGGAGTAACTACACCCAAGAAAAGACAAGAAATTAATCATCTCACCACAAACCCAAAAGAGAACTGCACACACATACTATCATCTCCAATAACACATTCTTTCTTTATTTCATCCTTGACCAAGGTATCATTGAGTAGAGTGTTATACAGTTTCCACGTGAATGTTGGCTTTCTATTCTTTATGCTGTTATTGAAGATGAGTCTTAGTCGGTGGTGATCTGATAGGATACATGGTATAATTTCGATATTTTTGTACCTGTTGAGGCCTGTTTTGTGACTGATTATATGGCCAATTTTGGAGGAGGTACCATATGGTGCTGAGAAGAAGGTATATCCTTTTGTTTTAGGATAAAATGTTCTGTAGATATCTATTAGATGTAGGACAGACTTAATCCCCTAAATTGCCCTCTGACAAACCTCCCCACATTTCTGATGTCTATGGTTCTAATAGGCTAGAATTTTTCATGTGCATCACTAGATAATTTGGGATATCATGTAGACTTCATAGTGATTACTTTTTTTTTTTTTAATGTGTAGCCCAGGCTGGCCTTGAACTCGTGATCCTCCTGCCTCTGCCTCCTTCAGCAAATCCTAACATCGTGTGCCACCATAACCGGCCATAGTGATTACTTTTTAAATACAGTCATCAAAATAAGATTCATTTTATAGCTATCATCTTTCATTTACTTTGCTGGTTGGTATATGTTTACTTAAATTCCCAAAACTAAAACAGTGTTTTTGTTTTTTTTTTAAATTAGATATTTTCTTTTTTTTTTTTTTAATATTTTTTTATTAGGTATTCTCCTCATTTACATTTCCAATGCTATCCCAAAAGTCCCCCATACCCTCCCCCCCACTCCCCTACCCACCCACTCCCACTTTTTGGCCCTGGCGTTCCCCTGTACTGGGGCATATAAAGTTTGCAAGACCAATGGGCCTCTCTTTTCAGTGATGGCCGACTAGGCCATCTTCTGATACATATGCAGCTAGAGTCAAGAGCTCAGGGGTACTGGTTAGTTCATAATGTTGTTGCACCTATAGGGTTGCAGATCCCTTTAGCTCCTTGGGTACTTTCTCTAGCTCCTCCATTGGGGGCCCTGTGATCCATCCAATAGCTGACTGTGAGCATCCACTTCTGTGTTTGCTAGGCCCCGGCATAGTCGCACAAGAGACAGCTATATCTGGGTCCTTTCAGCAAAATCTTGCTAGTGTATGCAATGGTGTCAGCGTTTGGAAGCTGATTATGGGACAATTCAATGAAATAATTACTTCATTTCACTGTTAAGAATATTAAAAATACTGAATAAAGCTGATAGGACCCTGATATAGCTGTCTCTAGTGAGTTCAGATATAGAAATATAGTCTACCAGCTCTTTTTTTCCTACTTTTAATATACCTATGTCTTTGAGATTCTATTTTACTATGGGAGGTTTTTAAAGTCAATCTAAATAGCATCAGGCAAACAAGATGGCTCAGTAGATACAGGCACCTACTGTGAAGCCTGATAACCTTAGTTTGATTCGTGGGTCCCAAGAAATGAAAGAAATGACTCTAGCATGTTATCTTCTGTGCTCTACATGTATGCTGTAACATTCATGTACTATATAAATGATGTATATTGCCTCACATATGTAATAAATATCCCTTTAAAGGCAATCTTCCTATTCTCAAGTTGTTTAATTTTTTTTTCCTGTCTGTGGGTTCAACCTATACATCATTTAAGATATATATATATATATATATATATATATATATATATATATATATATATATATATATATTGGGGCATGGGGATGGGGGAGCCACTGTTCTTATAGCTTTCATCAATTCTTGAAAAAAATTCCTTAAAATGCTGCTACATGTGCCTATTAGTAAATTTCCTCAGCTCTTTGAGTAATAATTTGTTTTATTATTGAAGTTCTATATAACTTTTATAAAAGTTAAAAAAAGTCTACCTGGTCATTTTTCTTTCTTTACCTCTTGGAAATCTAAAATCTAGGAGACTGAACTTTCTGTTATGTCTGTTCTTTTTTTTTTTTAAAGATTTATTTATTTATTATATGTAAGTACACTATAGCTGTCTTCAGACACTCCAGAAGAGGGAGTCAGATCTCGTTACGGATGGTTGTGAGCCACCATGTGGTTGCTGGGATTTGAACTTGGGACCTTTGGAAGAGCAGTTGGGTGCTCTTACCCGCTGAGCCATCTCACCAGCCCCTGTTTTGTCTGTTCTTACCTCCAGATGAACTATGAGCAGAACGGTCACCTAATGTGGGATTGGGAGGTAACATTCAATGAGGTTTTATAGATAAAAGTTCTGTAGTATGCTTGGTTATTATGGATTAACTTTTGAATGTGCCTTAAAGTTTGTTGTGAGCTTAAGACATGGCCCCTTTTAATTTTTGTGATTTTTGCTTCCTGGATTGACCAGGGATTATTAATTCATCCCAAGCGCAGAGATAATTTTCTAGGTATGAAATCACAGGAGAGATCCTACCCTCACCTCACCAGAGAACAAGCCCCTACAACATGTTTCCTTGTTTACCCTTTCAGGTTTAGTCATCACTCTCTAAGGTTTATGAGCCTCACAATGACCACACAAACCCTAGGCTTGATTTATTTTCAGAGTCAGTGTTAAAACCAAACTGGTATATCCACCTCTGAGCAGTAATAATTAACTGAAGTCACCAGAGACATTTATAACAACAATTTTATTTTACTGTAGTAAATATACAGTTGTCTGTTTTCATAAGAATTACTGGCTTTAAAGCCGGGCATGATGGTGCATGCCTTTAATCCCAGAACTTGGGAGACAGAGGCAGGCAGATTTCTGAGTTCAAGGCCAGCCTGGTCTACAATGTGAGTTCCAGGACAGCTACACAGAGAAACCCTGTCTCGAAAAACAAACAAACCAAAAAAATTACTGGCTTTATTTTGAACTTATATTTGTTCTTTGAGAATACCTGGCAAAATTTGCCCAAAATTTATGAGTGTTTTTGACATGTTTTCAGGGGGTGGGGAATGTGGAGAGATGGTTCAATGGTTAAGAACATTGAGTATTCTTCTAGAGGACCCAGGTTCAATTCCCAGCACCCACATGGCAGCTCACAACTGTCTGTACGCCAGTATCTGACACTTTCATGCAGACATACGTTCAGTCAAAATACCAATGCACATAAAAAATAAATAAATAAACTATTAAAGTGTTTTCAGGTTACCTATCATTTTCCAAATATAAATCTCATTTTCATTTTTTTTTTTTTTTTTTTTTTTGTGTGTGTGTGTGAGGGTCAGGGTCTCACTTACAACGTAGCCCAGGTTTGCCCCCAAATCATATGTTCTTTTAGCGCTTCTTTCATTCTTTTTCTTTTTAAACAAATACATAAAGTAAGTCTAGTTTTATGTCTGTTGATATTCCTAGAAGTGTAGATTAAAAACAAAAAAGCAAAAGTAGTCAGCAACCAGTCTCAGAGTTATTTAAAGGCATTCTTTTGTACAGCACTGTCCGTAAATGTCACATGGTCAGCAGGGGGCAGCACAGTCACAACAACGAACCGTGATTCTAGGTTTTATTTTTCTGATGTGACCAACCTTCTATAACATATTAACTTCTTGCAGGCTAGACATCTGTTCCTCATCAGAGAGAGAGGGTGTGTGTGTGTGTGTGTGCGTGCGTGTACATGTGTAGGCCAGAGGTGGACATGAAATAGCTTCTCTTGCTTGCTAACTAATTAGTTTTTGAGGCAGGGGTTCTCACCGAACCTTGAATTCCCCACTTCAGCTGGACTGGCTGAGCAGCAAATCTCTGGGATCTGCCGTCCACCCCATTTCCTGTGCTGGGTTACAGAAGTGCACTACCACAGAGGTGCCTGGGTTTCATGTGGATGCTGGGCATCTGAACTCAGGGCTTCACACCTACACAGTGAGTACTTTACTCACCATGCCGTCTTCCCAGACCCTAAAGTACATAAACAAAACAACCACAAAACCACAAACACACACACACACACACCCTACAAAACAAAACAAAACACCCCCACAAAAACCAACAAGTGTTTGATCAATACTTACATTACCAGTTAGGACTCCATAGATTTTTTAAAACCATAATCTTTCAAGATTAAGAATCTTAATATGAGGTTGATGAGATGGCTCAGCAAGAAAAACAAACGTGCTGTGCAATCCCAGTGACCTGAATTCACCCCCACAAGGAGAAAGTCAACACCATGAAGTTGTCCTATGACTTTCACAGGTGTGCTGTGTGCCTTTGTGCATTCACACACTTAAAAATTAATAAAAACCTTATATATATATACACACACACACACATACATATAATATTTTAAATTATTTCAATCTCATCTTATTTAACTACAAAACACTATAATCTTCATAGGTGCCTAATACAGTAAAGGAAACAAAAGAACTTAGTCACAAATATTTATATGAATCAAACAATACATTATAGAAACCACACCTTTTAATGTTCTTCTCTGAAGTGAGTCAATATACAACTACAGTACCTTAGCTTTTGGAGTAGCTTTAATTGTCCATATGCAATCAACTGCTTGGCCAGGCTTTGTTTTCTCTTCTTGCTCTACTTGGCTAGACCGTACTATTCCATCAGCTCCAGAGAGCTCAAACTGGCAATCTAGGGGGGAAAAAAAAGATATTCAAAGAAAAATAAAACTAACAAAAAATGTCACACAAAGAAAGAGGTAATATACTAAACCTGGAATGGGATTTAAAATACCTCCAAGGTAAGTAAAGTCTGGATCTGTAACAGAAGAGAGGAGAAAGTCATTGGTACTGAGCTTTTCAGACTTAACTTACTGTGTAAAGCGTCATTACATATCAACATAAGGGGCATTCTCATTGACAGATGCTGTATCACTCGTCATCTAAGACAATGTTTATGGGATTAACATTTAATGAAAATTTGTATATTTTTATATACAAATAAAGCATTCATCATGAATGCTTTATTGTCATTGAAAACATTAACTGTCAAATGTAGTAGTTAGTTCACTAACACATGAACAGATGAATAAAATATGGTATATTTAATACAATGGGATACTATTCAACCTTAAAAGTAATATATTTCCTTTGTGTTGAGCTATATTGTTTTCTAAAATGTCTGCTTCAATGAGTAGTGTTGAATTTGCAAATATAAAAATACCATTATAAATATTCATATTTAATTAGTCAAATGTTTTTTTCAAAAACATTTTACAGATGCCTCAAAAATTATTTCTCAATTAAAATAGGAACCGTAAATATAAGAGTAACTATATACATTATCTGGAAAACCTATTTCATATATGTGGTTTACTCCAAATAAGAGGACACTTAATTCCTATTAATACTGACATTAATTGAAGATACTTTAGAAAGTCTCCAAATTACAGATTGGAAAATGAAGTAAACTATTACCTTAATTTCAAACACATTTCAGTGACTGTTCTTTTTAAAGTATAACTGAACTTACTCTTTTTTAATGAGTCAACTAGTAGACACCAGCTCTTTCACAGAAAAAAAAAAAAGACTCAAAGCAGAATTATAATCTTAAAATGTACTAGTTTTTGAAAATTAATCAAAATTTTTTCTTTCTTTTTTTAATCTTTTATTTTTTTATTAGATATTTTCTTTGTTTACATTTCAGATGTTATCCCCTTTCCTAGTTTCCTCTCCAAAAATCCCCTACCCCCACTCCTTCCCTCCCCCCCCCAACCTACCCACTTCTGCTTCCTGGCCTTGGCATTCCCCTATGCTGGGGCATAGAACCTTCACAAACCAAGGGCCTCTCCTCCCATTGATGGCCTACTAGACCATCCTCTGCTACATATGCAGCTAGAGACACGAGTCCCACCATGTGTTTTCTTTGATTGGTGGTTTAGTCCCAGGAAGCTCTGGGGGTACTGGTTAGTTCACATTGTTGTTCCTCCTATAGGGCTGCAAACCCCTTCAGCTCCTTGGGTCTTTATTTTTTTAAAATTTATTTTTATTTTTATTATTTTTGGATAGGTTTTTTTTATTCATAGGTCTGTCTGTCCTGGAGCAGACTGACTTTGAACTTAGAAGAGCTCCACTGTGCTATTATAAGTGCATATAGGCTGGCCTTAAATGTGCTATATAGTGTATAACTGGAAATATGCCTTTAAATAACAGCAGAAACAGTCATATTTTAGCCCATTATATATATATCACATATTTATTGATATGAGTTGTTTTTCTTAGAGATTAAAAAACTGGGGAATTACTGTCTAACAGAAAAAAGGAATATGACACAATAGAAAAATAACCCAGGAAACTCAATATAGTCCTAGATTTGCTACTATATAAGAAACGTACTTAATTCTTAAGCTTCCTCATCTATAAAATATACATTATTTAACATTTATGAAACTTCCATAAGTGTATACCAAAGGTATTGAAGGTAATACAAGAAGTCCTATAAGGTACAAAAATAAAATATTCCAGAAATTCTAAGCATTTTACAACTTATCTGTACTTTACCTATAAAGAATATAGAAATTTCTCATCATAGGTTAAAAAAAACCAAAAAACAAAACTAATTTTGTTCAAAGTGAGTATCTTTATACATAAAAGTTGGTTGATTTCAAGTTAATTAGTTGTGTGTGGAGGTCAAGACAACTTGCAGACATTAGCTCTCTCCTGCCACCTTGTGGGGATCTGAGGATTAGATTCAGGTTGCCTGGTCCATGTGCAAATGCCTTTTCTACTGGCTGAGCTACGAGCCACATTTTCGGCCCAAATTTGGTTATTTATCTTAAACATATTTTTTGGAAATATTTAAAAGAGGCCAGAGATTTGTGTATCTTCCCATATCATGTTCCACTTTTTTTTTTTTAAATTAGAAACAGGATTTCTAATCAAACTTAGTTAATTTCTCACTGAACCTAGAGTCTGAAGATTTTGAGTGGGTCAGGCCTCTAGGATCTTCTTGGTCTCTGCCTCCCAGTGCTGGGATCACAGGTGTGTGCTGCAACACACAGGTTTTCATTTTTAAATGGGAGCGTAGGCCTTCATGTGCACAGCAAGCAGTTAAACCACTGGACCATCTTCCCAGGTCCTGAAAAACATGTATTTATTGTCTATTTCTTTTGTTTCAAGAACTCTAAATTTGTGAAAATGTGACTCACATATACATTTTGTAATCACATTTTATGACAGTAAAACATCAATTACTTCAGCTAATGTAGGCAGTAAACATTAAATACCTGACCAATTAAACAGATTGCTTATTTTGTTACAAATCACTGGTCTCAAATTTCGGTGAACTGGTTCACAGAGGTGAGTATTTTGTGTTTACTCAGTCATCTTCCTTACATCAGTCATTTTGAGAAAAACTACCCTATTTTAGTTGTAATAAATTCTAGATAAAGCATAACATATGAACTATGGTTTTTTTTTTTTTTTTTGAGATAAAACCTTGCATCTAGCCCAGTCTGCTCTCAAATGTGTTATCTTCCCCTCTCAGTCTCCTCAGCAGCTGTGATTAAGTAGCTGTGGCACATTCCTATCTATGCTAATCATTTCCTAGTGTAGAGGTCAGTTTTAGTATGTTGACATCGTTGTTCAATAATCACTTTTTTTTTAATTTTCAAAACTAGTTTTCACCATCAAAAAGGAAAGTCTATACACATTAAAATAGTAATTTCTACTTTCTTCATAAATTTTATCACTTGGTATTGGAACACAGTCCAGGAATGAGTCGTATGAGAAGTCTGAGCACTTGTGAGGAAACAAGGAAACAAGACAAGTGACCTCAGTTTCTTCAAAACATATAATTGTTCTAGTAATGTGTTTTTATGCTCCTCCCAGGTGTGAGATATTTTTTTAGCTGTTGTTATCCAGATGCCTCTTTGGAAAAACATGTTTTGGTCATGTGTGGATTGTCCATGTAACTGAACACTTTACTCATGATTCTTCTTAGTACCCAGAGTATAAATTGCCTCATGCCCTGAATAAAGTTGGCTATTGCATGAGACTTTAATCAACCTCATTTTTTAGGCCCCACTCTCCCAGGTTCATCTTGCCAACTAGAGTGGTGAGCAACTTTAGGTAACTTATACAAATGGATTTATACAACCTTTGCCTTTTGTTTCTAATTTTCTCTAGCACATATCTCAATTCATTTTGGAGTCTACATAGTAGAGAGTTGATTCCTACCAGTTATCTACTAAGTTCTGCCCACGCACAGTGGCAAACATATATACAGTAAATGTGATACACTCACACACACACACACACACACACACACACACACACACACACACACACACACACTATCACCTATCAAATCATGGAAAAACCTTATGCTTATATAATTAAGTGAAAGAAGTCAACCTGAAGAGTCAACATACTATATGATCCTAACTGTATATGATATAGAAATGGAAAACGGTGGCCCAGTGGTTGCCAGAAATTTAGGGTGAGGGAGAGATGTGCAGTGGAACATATGAAGTTTTTAGGCAGAGAAACTGCTCTGCATAATAACAGTTGATGTATGATATTTATCATATATACTTATCATCAGACATATAATACCAAGGGTGAACTATAGTATATTGTAAGCTAACAACTTTGGGTAATTATGATGTACCCATGGTGATGTACTGATACCACTTTTGGCAAGATGTGGATATAGAGGAGTGGAGGGATGTATCTGATAAGCACTTCCTGCTCAATTTTGTTGTGATCCTAAAATTGCTATTGAAGTCCATTAAACAAGTTTTCCTGTTTGAAAATGTCCTTTCAGTATTAGGTAGATAGCAAATAACTTACATAATGGTTATTGATTCAGATACAAAGTAGTTTTATTAAAAAAAAAAGCTAGTAATAGAGCTTGACCAGTAATAGCGTGACCAGTTTTGTAAAAAGCCTACCCAATAAAGAAATCCATCTTAAGAGATAACTACCAAATTTTCACGATTTTAAGCATAAAGTGACAAGATAATTAGTTTCATTTGTGTATTTTTCAATTAACAAATTTCTCTCAGAAAAAAATGAAACAAAACAATTATACACTTGCTGCGTGAGGTTTTTTTTTTTTTTGTTCTGTTAAGTTTGTAAGCTCCAGGCTGGAGAGATGGCTCAGAGGTTAAGAGCACTGGCTGCTCTTCCAGAGATCCTGAGTTCAATTCCCAGCAACCACATGGTGGCTCACAACCATCTGTAATGGGATCTGATGCCCTCTTCTGGTGGGTCTGAAGACAGCAAGAGTGTTCTCACATAAAATAAACAAATAAATCTTTTTTAAAAAGTTTGTAAGCTCCTTGGGCACAATAACATTCTTATTTCTGAGTTTCTACATTAGACTATGGGTACTTTCGAATTCTCATAGCATTTGATCAGGGTGCTTATGAGGTGTAGGTGAGACCTACAGGCTGACAGTGTAATAGTGCCCAGAGATATCCACATCCAAATCCCTGTGAAGTTTACTTGACATGGTTATAAAAAAAAAGTGGATGTTGTATTACAACACAAAATACATCAGTAAGAATTTTAAGAAGCCTGGGTTTGAAGAAATGGACTAGCATCTAAGAACACTTGCTGCTCTATTCAGGGAGAATGGACTGTTCCTAGCACCACAGGGCAGCTCACATCACCTGTAACTTGCTTCAGGGGACATTATGCCCTCTTCTGGCCTGTGGGCACCCTGTGCATATGTACATGCAGATACAGACATAGAAATAAGTAAGTAAGTAAGTAAGTAAATAAATAAATAAGAAAAAGCATTTTAAGACAAAAAAAAGTAAAGTCAGAAGTTAGAGCAATATGGTCACAAACACAGAGATGTTGAGATAGTCTTCAGAAATGGAGGAGATAAAGAGCAGATCCTAGCTGGTTGTGGAGGCACAGACGCCTTTAATCTCAGCAGAGCTAGGCAGTGTTCATGGCTAGCACCATCTACACAGAGATTTCTAGGACAATTTAGGGCTACATAGAGACTGTCCTCTTTAATCCTGCTCCTTCCCAACAAAATTAAACATACTCAGCTCCTAGAGGGAGTGAGGCTTTATTGGGTTTTGGCATTTTTGGCCTTTCTTTAAGTTTCCAGATTTATATTAATTAGTTATGTCAACCCAGGGAGCACAGGCAGAAGGTGTAACTGCTTTACTATTGCCAAGTCTTGGGCACAACGTGCTTAAGTGTATAGCTGTTGGATGGTAGAGAAGACTAAATCCCAGATCTAGTCCTCTAAATGCAGGTACAGTATTAATTTTATTGTTAAATAGTATCTAAAGTATTTGTAGATAGTTAATAAGTACAATTAAAATAATCTTCAAAATAAATTTTGGAAATTGTGAAAAGAATGGATTGAATTATTTTTTAGAAAAATATATTTATTTTTATGTTGTTGGTCTTAAATTGTTCCCTAAAAGATATTTAAGAAGGAAATACAACTTTATCTGATAAACCACAAAATTAGAATGGTATATGGCCTATTGTTCCTTATTAAATTTTTTTCTTCATTTGTTCCTCGACTGATTTTTTTGACTGTAACAATTTCTTTAGTCTTAATGTAATTACCTTGATCAAATTATCCTTTGCTCTTTTAAAAATATTTATTTATTTATGTATATAAGTACTCTATTTGCATGTGTGCCTGCATGACAGCAGAGGACATCAGATTCCACTATGGATGGTTTTAAGCCACAATGTAGTTACTGGGAATTGAACTCAGGAACTCTGAAAGAGCAGCCAACTTAACTGCTTAATTGCTGAGCTATCTCTCCAGCCCAAATTATCCTTTTCTAACCTTTAGATTCTAAAATAAGTGATATATTGAAAGGTAAATTATTTTTTAAAGACACTTAATTTGTTACCTGGGATGAATGAGTATTTTGCTCGAAATCCTAGTCCTTCAAGTTCTTCATCGGAACTAAATTTAATCCACATGAATCTTCCCGTTGACCTAATTAATGCAGGGCTTTTCATGCCACAGTAACGATCTATAAGAGGAGAGAAACCAAATGGCCCGTCTCGAATTTCCAAGTGATCAAACCGACATTCGAATGATGGCTCTATATAATAGCGTTCATCAAAGGTCAGCTCTATTCGTTGACGAGGAGCAGCTATAAAGAAGAGTAAGCAAACAGAGCAGGATGAAGGAGACATATAATGTGTGGACAGAGAAGATAAACAAATCCACCTCTTTAGTGCTTCATTCACATCAGAGAATTACACCGGGAACTAACTATGAATGTAGAAGCCATGATAAAACTCTTTCACGCTATGTTGTAGAATTACAGTAACATTTCCCTGTGGTATATGACATTTACTAAATCAGGCAAATATACTTTGCTGACTAAAATTAGGAGAGGTTGAAAGGCTAATACTTGCTTACTTTATAAAACATAATGTACCATATATGAATAGAGAAAAACCAAAGAGCTCATCACTGTGTGCAAAGGCCCAGTAAGTACATCAGCGAACTCAGACATCCCTTATCAGAGATGTTTCTCATATATAGTTACTCTCTTAGTTGAAGACAATTAAAAATTCCCATTAATATTTAACTATCATTTTGTTAATGTATTCAATATTTATAAACCTTTGTTTTTATTTAACTCAAACACACTTAATTTTTGTTCCAACTTGTTTAAACAGGGCATTTTGCTAATGTGTTCAGTTTTACAGAGAATTAAAGTTCATCTGACAAAAGAAAAAGATTTGTCAAATACCTTCCAAAATATAGATACACTCCTTGTTTGGTGGATATGAGTCAGGATAATTTGGTGAAGCAAAATGACCTCCATTGCTGGTTCGAACCCAAATACCACACTGGGTTGCAGGAATGTGCTTGATTCCAATATTTTGTCCATCTTGAACAGAATTTCAAATATCATTACAGCAAAATATAATAAGCATTCTTTTCTTTCCCCCAACACTCTAAAACAATTGCCTACTCTGCTGCATGTATAACTTCATAAGAACCACTGCCAAACTAAGAATAACCGAGTACAGCAGAAGGACAAGAAAGCTTTTATATATTATACGTATTTTGAAAGTTTGACAGTAGAGGATAAGTTTGCCACCAAGTTTGACAACCTGAGTTTGACCCCCAGAACCCATATTGTGGAAGGGGAGAACCTGCAAGCTGTCCTCTGACCTCCACCCACATGTGCAATGGCACATTTCTTTGGTGAAGGTAAGGTAGGATTAATGGACTGAGGACAACCAGGAGCAGCTGAGGTTGAAAATGGCGACTTGAAAATCTGGAGGTTGGCAAATGTTAACAAACTCAGTGATAGTCCTAGGTTTCTCTGATTTGGTCTCTTGAAGTAACAGACTTCCTTTGAGAGGAAACAGACTTATTTTTGAGGACTCCAATATTTATTTAAGAAAGGTTTAATAAGACAGAAAAGAGAGTCCCAAATGTCAGTTCAAATCCAAGGTAAGAACCATCCTACCTATACCTACAGACAACTCAAGATCAGCTGTAGTGCTCCTGTTAAAATATAATACATATTAAAATATAAACACATATATAAGTGTATATATACAAGTTAAAATATAAGTACACATGTAAGTTAAAATATAAGTACATAAAAGGATAACTAGGAATTTGAAGAAAGCTTTTAGTATGAAAAATAGATCAGAAAACAGAATAAAGCAACCCTAAGTATAGACAGCCCATGCAATAAAATTAAAATAAACAATAAACCTACGTTATCAACCAACCAACCAGTAACAACAGGGTTTCATGTAATTTCCCCAGAGATAGGAAAGCAAATATATTCATAAAACAAACAAAAGTACTTCTTTTTTTTGAGACAGGGTTTCTCTGTATATCCTGGTTATCTTGGAACTTGCTCTGTAAACCAGGCTGGCCTTGAACTCACAGAGATCTGCCTGCCTCTGCCTCCTAAGTGCTGAGATTAAAATGCCACTACCACCTGGCTAAAAGCACATTCTAAAAAAAAAAAAAAAAAAAAATTAAAAGAACTAAGCTTCACCAAATAGAGAAAATGAAGAACTCAGCAAGTTTAAGGCAGAGATAGGACACCTGTGGGTGTGTGTTAACTTCACTGAACTGTACCAGTGCCTTCAATTGCTCAGTGAGTTGATTGCACACAGCAGAGTTGGGTCACTGTCTCAGAGACAGGCTCCTCTAGAGAGACTATTGGGCAAAAAGTATGTGTGAAACTATATAGAAATTACATTTTATATTTAATTCATTATTAAATTTCATAATAAACCCACCACTTTGTATAGCAGTAATGTGTTGGTTTGTATATGCTTGGCCAGGGGGTGGCACTACTGGGAGGTGTGGCCGTGTTGGAGTAGGTGTGTTACTGTGGGGATGGGCTTTAAGACCCTCATCCTTGCTGCCTGGAAGCCAGTCTTCTCCTGTTTGCCTTTGGAACATGATGTTGAACTCTCAGTTCCTCCTGCACCATGCCTGCCTGGACACTGCCATGCTCCCATGTTGATTTGTGATGGATTGAATCTCTGTACCTGTAAGCCAGCCTCAATTAAATGTTATCCTTATAAGAGTTGCCTTGGTCATAGTGTTTGTTCATGGAAGTAAAACCCTAACTAAGGTAAGTAATAAAACCCAAGAAGGCTATAAGTAAATAATATGAATTCCTGAACAAACATAACAGAGAAAATGGAGGAAATTTTAAAAATTGAACTAAACCAAAATATTCCTAAACGCAAAGACAAAATTCATATTGAAACACTTTGATGAGTGGCTTAAATACTGAGTGCAGAGTTTTATGTTTGTTTGTTGATTTATTTATTGGTAAGATAGGTTTTGAAATGTTACCCAGACAAGGTCAGGTCAGCTTTGAATTTTTTAACTTCCTCCCTCAGCCTCACAAGTAGCATGGATCAAAGGCATGCACCACAAGGCCTAGTTCTGAATGCTGATTTATCCTGAATTATGATGCAGTTATATCTATAAGGACAGTGCAACAGAAATAAAGAGAATGCTTATAATGTGTAAAGGGGTGGACAGTAAGTATGTTAATACACCAACATTTCATGTTTCATGGCAAGAAATCAGTAGCCAACCTTTAAAACTGAAATAACAAAAAAGCAGCAGCTATTTAAAGTATGTTATATAAAGATTCTAAAATTAAAAAAAAGCAGTTATTTGTGGGTTTAGAGCAGTGGGTCTCAACTTTCCTAATTCTGTGACCCTTTAATACAGTTCCTCATGTTGTGGTGACCACCAACCATAAAATTATTTTCATTGCTTTTTCATAACTATTATTTTGCTACTATTATGAATCATAATGTAAATATTTTTGGAGATAGAGGTTTGTCAAAAGGGCCAGTCATGAAACACAAGTGGTGATCACGGCTTCTGCCACCATAACTTAGGAAGTAGGAGGAAAGAACCCACTCCCCAAAGTTGTTCAACTCTACAGTTGGGCACTGTGGCATATGTGTCCATCTTTTTCCACACCAAACAAAGTTTTTAATTTGAGTTTTATCACTTAAACATATAACTTTGATGAATATAAAAAATAAAGTTGTACAGAAAATGCACTAAATGCTGACATAAAATTTGCTTCAAAAAAACCCACACTAGCCATTACAATAGGACCAAACTGGCTTTGAAGACTGTACTGACACACTTTACTTGTTCACACTTGAAAAGACACTTTTATTTTTCTAAGTGATACAACTGTGAATTTCATTTAATTTTAGATGTAGTTAACAGTGTACTAAAAGATACCAGTGATTTTGGCTTTAAAAAAGTTTCTCAGGGCAAGCTTTTTGTAGACAATTTAGTTAACTGTAGCTGATTTTGGCTAAACTGAGGTTTAGGTTGACAGAAAGCTTTAGGTCATTGCAATATTCAAGAACAATGTGTTGGTTAATATTTTTTTTTTTTTTGTCAACTAAGCTAGAGTCATCTGAGAGGGTACCTAAATTGAAAAAAAGATTTCAGAAGATTGGCCTGTAGGCCAGTTTATGGGACATTGTCTTGACTAATGATTGATGTGGGATGGCCCACTCCAGGTAGGGTCATCCTGGGCAGTTGATTCTGGCTGAGGAAGCCATGAGGCGTAAGCCAGTGAACAGTGCTCCTCCATAAGCCTCTGCTCCAGTTCTTGTTTCTAGGTTCCTGTTCCACCTGGTTCCTGTTCTGACTTCTTTTCGTGAGGGACTACAGTGTGAGACTGTATAATGTGAGATTGCCAAATAATTCCTTTCTTCTCCCAGGCTGTTTTTGGTCATGGTATTTTATCACAGTAATTGAGATCAAACTAAGAAATGATTATGACATAGCATTCTAAAGTTTTAATTCTTTCAAACTGCTCTGAACATGCCATGTACCACTATCCATACTTTACCTTGGGTTTTTTGGGCCACAGCAATCCCTTCCACTACAAGTACTGTTATCAGCAACACTAAAGAAAGAACAGAAAAAAGTAGTTAAAAAGTTGAATTGATATTACATTTTTACTAATCTATAATGAAAATCTGATTGCACTTATTATTAGATGGGTAGTGTTATAGAGGCGAAGCTGGCTTTGAACTCAAAATCTTCCTTCCTTTATCTTCCAAGTGCTAGGTTATAAAAATGTGCCACCACACTTGGCTTAAAAATCACCAGTCCTTACCAGCATTCACTACTGAGTCTTTAATACACTAAATGTTATATCCTTGGGCTGGTGAGATAGCTGGGTAAAGGTGTTTGTCAGTGAGCCTGATACTCTGAGTTTGATCTCTGGAATCTGCATGGTAGAAGAACTCCTGAAAGTTCCCATGACTACCATGGTGGGAGTGTGTGAACGTATGAACACATATGCACACACTCACATATTTACAATGTAAATAAATGAATTTGCACATATTCACAATGTAAATAAATAAATAAGAACATATGAACACATATGCACACACTCACATATTTACAATGTAAATAAATGAATTTGCACATATTCACAATGTAAAAAAGTAAATGCTATATTCTATTTACTATTTGATCCCTAATACAACCAAAGAAAAGATATAACTGATTTTGTACTTGTTTATATAAGCACTAATACATATGATATGACATTTAAAACCATTTTTTCAATATGAAAGCAAGCTCACATATATGTGTTGTGCAGGATTTTGCTAAGCTTAACTATTCTATTTACTCTACCTGGAGAGTGTTTATGCATTTGGCTAGCTTTGTAGCATGTTCTACCAAAGGTCAACTGGATAACCTGATTTTTAAAAGTCAACTGAAACTGCTATTGTGCATCACTGTGCTGTGGTTTATGCCATAGCAAAAGGCCATATTTAGACATTAAAGCTATTTTATTCCTCTCCTCCAATATTAGAGATCCAACCAACAATACATTTCTTTTTTCTGTGTGTGTGTGTGTGTGTGTGTGTGTGTGTGTGTGTGTGTGTTTTGGAGATTTTAAAGATATTTTTATGACTGGTGCCTTTTCCATTGAGTGGAAACATACTACCATGTGACCTGGAGTAGGTATTCATTTAATCAATATCACTTATGAAGGGCAAGTTCTGGGAAGGCAAAGCTTTGGCTAGACAAATCAGCAAAATGCCTAACAGGATGGATGTCAGGAAATAGGTGAATATAAGAGTTTAGACTTTGCCTTATACCACTGTACTAGCTCTGAAGCCTTCTTAGTTTATTTTACTTAATTTCAAAATCAGGAAGATGTACTAGTATTAAGCGTCTATTCTTATTGATGTGCATATCATATCAAATATACCGGCATTCTGCTAAATTAATGGTAGATATTAGGACAATTAGAATCTTCAGAGAGTCAGTTGTCAAAGACTAAAGAGACGTTTACAGATTATATAATGGAAGCATAGAGAGTGGAACTAATATTCATTTCTTTTTTGGAAGTAAAAGAGTGGAATGAGGAAAACATTGGAAAGAGAGAGTTATTCTGCCAAACCTTATTGGACTTGAACCCATGTGGAAGAAATACAGTGATATAGTAGGTTAGAAAAAGGAAGATTAAGATTGGAGAGTACTCTTCCGGTCTGACCAGCACAGGGGTAGCTAGGGCGCAGGGTCGGCTGACACTCGCCAGCTACCCACAACACCCGCCACAGGATCTTAAGACTTCTGGTGAGTGGAACACAGCTTCTGCTCCAATCCAATTGCGCGAGGGACCTGAGACTGCATTAGTTAGGGAAGCATAAAACCGGCCTGAGTAGGGCCACAAGCCTCTTCCGGTCTGTCCAGCACCGGGGTAGCTAGGGCCCAGGGTCGGCTGACACCCGCCAGCTACCCATGACACCCGCCACAGGATCTTGAGACTTCTGGTGAGTGGAACACAGCGTCTGCTCCAATCTTTAAACAGTGACAACGATAACAACTAACCCCAGAGATTACCAGATGGTGAAAGGTAAACGTAATAATCTTACTAACAGAAACCAAGACCACTCACCATCATCAGAACCCAGCACTCCCACTTCGCCCAGTCCAGGGCACCCCAACACACCGGAGAAGCTAGACCCGGATCTAAAAGCATATCTCATGATGATGGTAGAGGACATCAAGGACTTTAATAACACACTTAAAGAAATACAGGAGAACACTGCTAAACAGGTAGAGGACATTAAAGAGGAAGCACAAAAATCCCTTAAAGAATTGCAGGAAAACCAGACCAAACAGGTGATGGAATTGAATAAAACCATCGAAGACCTAAAAAGGGAAGTAGAGACAATGAAGAAAACCCAAATTGAGGCAACGCTGGAGATAGAAACCCTAGGAAAGAAATCTGGAACCATAGATGCGAGCATCAGCAACAGAATACAAGAGATGGAAGAGAGAATCTCAGGTGCAGAAGACTCCATAGAGAACATCGGCACGACAATCAAAGAAAATACAAAATCCAAAAAGATCCTAACTCAAAACATCCAGGAAATCCAGGACAAAATGAGAAGACCAAACCTACGGATAATAGGAGTAGATGAGAATGAAGATTTTCAACTCAAAGGACCAGCAAATATCTTCAACAAAATTATAGAAGAAAACTTCCCAAACCTAAAGAAAGAGATGCCCATGAACATACAAGAAGCTTACAGAACTCCAAATAGACTGGACCAGAAAAGAAATTCCTTCCGACACATAATAATCAGAACAACAAATGCACTAAATAAAGATAGAATACTAAAAGCAGTAAGGGAAAAAGGTCAAGTAACATATAAAGGCAAGCCTATCAGAATTACACCGGATTTTTCACCAGAGACTATGAAAGCCAGAAGGGCCTGGACAGATGTTATACAGAAACTAAGAGAACACAATTTCCAGCCCAGGCTACTATACCCAGCCAAACTCTCAATTACCATAGATGGAGAAACCAAAGTATTCCACGACAAAACCAAATTCACACATTATCTTTCCACGAATCCAGCCCTTCAAAGGATAATAATGGAAAAAAACCAATACAAGGACGGAAACCACGTCCTAGAAAAAGCAAGAAGGTAATCCCTCAACAACCCTAAAAGAAGACAGCCACAAGAACAGAACACCAACTCTAACAACAAAATAAAAGGAAGCAACAATTACTTCTCCCTAATATCTCTTAATATCAATGGACTCAACTCCCCAATAAAAAGACATAGACAGACTGGCTACAGAAACAGGACCCAACATTTTGCTGCTTACAGGAAACTCATCTCAGAGAAAAAGATAGACACTACCTCAGAATGAAAGGCTGGAAAACAATTTTCCAAGCAAATGGTAGGAAGAAACAAGCTGGAGTAGCCATTATAATATCTGATAAGATTGACTTCCAACCCAAAGTCATCAAAAAAGACAAGGAAGGGCACTTCATTCTCATCAAAGGTAAAATCCTCCAGGAGGAACTATCAATTCTGAATATCTATGCTCCAAATACAAGGGCAGCCACATTCATTAAAGATACTTTAGTAAAGCTCAACGCACACATTGCACCTCACACAATAATAGTGGGAGACTTCAACAGACCACTTTCACCAATGGACAGATCATGGAAGCAGAAACTAAACAGGGACACAGTGAAAATAACAGAGGTTATGAAACAAATGGATCTGACAGATATCTACAGAACATTTTATCCTAAAACAAAAGGATATACCTTCTTCTCAGCACCTCACGGTACCTTCTCCAAAAATGACCACATAATTGGTCACAAAACAAGCCTCAACATATACAAAAATATTGAAATTGTCCCATGCATCCTATCAGATCACCATGGACTAAGGCTGATCTTCAATAACAAAATAAATAATAGAAAGCCAACACACACGTGGAAACTAAACAACACTCTTCTCAATGATACCTTGGTCAAGGAAGGAATAAAGAAAGAAATTAAGGACTTTCTGGAGTTTAATGAAAATGAAGCCACAACGTACCCAAACTTATGGGACACATTGAAAGCATTTCTAAGAGGAAAACTCATAGCTCTGAGTGCCTCCAAAAAGAAACTAGAGAGAGCACACATTAGCAGCTTGACAACACACCTAAAAGCTCTAGAATGAAAGGAAGCAAATTCACCCAAGAGGAGTAGACGGCAAGAAATAATCAAACTCAGGGGTGAAATCAACCAAGTGGAAACAAGAAGAACAATTCAAAAAATCAACCAATCGAGGAGCCGGTTCTTTGAGAAAATCAACAAGATAGATAAACCCTTAGCCAGACTCACTAGAGGGCATAGGGAAAGTATTCTAATTAACAAAATCAGAAATGAAAAGGGAGACATAACAACAGACCCTGAAGAAATTCAAAACACCATCAGATCCTTCTACAAAAGGCTATACTCAACAAAACTGGAGAACCTGGATGAAATGGACAAGTTTCTAGACCACATAAAGACCCAACAAAGATAGAGAACTTCAGACCAATTTCCCTTATGAATATTGATGCAAAAATCCTCAATAAAGTTCTCGCTAACCGAATTCAAGAACACATCAAAACAATCATCCATCCTGACCAAGTAGGTTTCATCCCAGGGATGCAAGGATGGTTCAATACACGAAAATCCATCAATGTAATCCATTATATAAACAAACTCAAAGACAAAAACCACATGATCATCTCGTTAGATGCTGAAAAAGCATTTGACAAAATCCAACACCCATTCATGATAAAAGTCTTGGAAAGATCAGGAATTCAAGGTCCATACCTAACCATGATAAAAGCAATATACAGCAAACCAGTAGCCAACATCAAAGTAAATGGTGAGAAGCTGGAAGAAATCCCACTAAAATCAGGGACTAGACAAGGCTGCCCACTCTCTCCCTACCTATTCAACATTGTACTTGAAGTCCTAGCCAGAGCAATTAGAAAACAAAAGGAGATCAAGGGGATTCAAATCGGAAAAGAAGAAGTCAAAATATCGCTTTTTGCAGATGATATGATAGTATACATAAGTGACCCTAAAAATTCCACCAGAGAACTCCTAAGCCTGATAAATAGCTTCGGTGAAGTAGCTGGATATAAAATTAACTCAAGCAAGTCAATGGCCTTTCTGTACACAAAGGATAAACTGGCAGAGAAGGAAATTAGGGAAACAACACCCTTCTCAATAGTCACAAACAATATAAAATACCTTGGCGTGACTCTAACTAAGGAAGTGAAAGATCTGTATGACAAGAACTTCAAGTCCCTGAAGAAAGAAATTAAAGAAGATCTCAGAAGATGGAAAGACCTCCCATGCTCATGGATTGGCAGGATCAACATTGTAAAAATGGCTATCTTACCAAAAGCAATCTACAGATTCAATGCAATCCCCATCAAAATTCCAACTCAATTCTTCAACCAATTAGAAAGGGCAATCTGCAAATTCATCTGGAACAACAAAAAACCTAGGATAGCAAAAACTCTTCTCAAGGATAAAAGAACCTCTGGTGGAATCACCACGCCTGACCTAAAGCTGTACTACAAAGCAATTGTGAAAAAAACTGCATGGTACTGGTATAACGACAGACAAGTAGACCAATGGAACAGAATTGAAGACCCTGAGATCAACCCACATACCTATGGTCACTTGATTTTTGACAAGGGAGCAAAAACCATCCAGTGGAAAAAAGACAGCATTTTCAACAAATGGTGCTGGCACAACTGGCGATTATCATGTAGAAGAATGCGAATTGATCCATTCCTATCTCCTTGTACTAAGGTCAAATCTAAGTGGATTAAGGAACTCCACATAAAACCAGAGACACTGAAACTTATAGAGGAGAAAGTAGGGAAAAGCCTCGAAGATATGGGTACAGGGGAAAAATTCCTGAATAGAACAGCAAAGGCTTGTGCTGTAAGATCGAGAATCGATAAATGGGACCTCATAAAGTTGCAAAGTTTCTGCAAGGCAAAAGACACCGTCAATAAGACAAAAAGGCCACCAACAGATTGGGAAAGGATATTTACCTATCCTAAATCAGATAGGGGACTAATATCCAATATATATAAAGAACTCAAGAAGGTGGACTCCAGAAAATCAAATAACCCCGTTAAAAAATGGGGCTCAGAACTGAACAAATAATTCTCACCTGAGGAATACCGAATGGCAGAGAAGCACCTGAAAAAATGTTCAACATCCTTAATCATCAGGGAAATGCAACTCAAAACAACCCTGAGATTCCACCTCACACCAGTCAAAATGGCTAAGATCAAAAATTCAGGTGACAGCAGATGCTGGCGAGGATGTGGAGAAAGAGGAACACTCCTTCATTGTTGGTGGGATTGCAAGCTGGTACAACCACTCTGGAAATCAGTTTGGCGGTTCCTCAGAAAATTGGACATAATACTACCAGAGGATCCAGCAATACCTCTCCTGGGCATATATCCAGAAGATGTTCCAACCGGTAAGAAGGACACATGCTCCACTATGTTCATAGCAGCCCTATTTATAATAGCCAGAAGCTGGAAAGAACCCAGATGCCCCTCAACAGAGGAATGGATACTGAAAATGTGGTACATTTACACAATGGAGTACTACTCAGCTATTAAAAGGAATGAATTTATGAAATTCCTAGGCAAATGGATGGATCTGGAGGGCATCATCCTGAGTGAGGTAACATATTCACAAAGGAACTCACACAATATATACTCACTGATAAGTGGATATTAGCCCAAAAACTTAGGATACCCAAGATATAAGATACAATTTGTTAAACGCATGAAACTCAAGAAGAAGGAAGACCAAAGTGTGGTCACTGTGCCCCTTCTTGGAATTGGGAACAAAACACCCATGGAAAGAGTTACAGAGATAAAGTTTGGAGCTGTGAAGAAAGGATGGACCATCTAAAGACTGCCATATCCAGGGATCCATCCCATAATCAGCTTCCAAATGCTGACACCATTGCATACACTAGCAAGATTTTGCTGAAAGGACCCAGATACAGCTGTCTCTTGTGAGACAATGCCGGGGCCTAGCAAACACAGAAGTGGATGCTCACAGTCAGCTATTGGATGGATCACAGGGCCCCCAATGGAGGAGCTAGAGAAAGTACCCAAGGAGCTAAAGGGAACTGCAACTCCATAGGTGGAACATTATTATGAACTAACCAGTACCCCAGAGCTCTTGACTCTAGCTGCATTTGTATCAAAAGATGGCCTAGTCGGCCATCACTGGAAAGAGAGGCCCATTGGACTTGCCAACTTTATATGCCCCAGTACAGGGGAATGCCAGGGCCAAGGGGTGGGGGTGGGTGGGTGGGGGACTGGGGGGGGGAGTGTATTGGGAACTTTTTGGATAGCATTGGAAATGTAATTGAGGAAAATACCTAAAAAAAAAAAAGATTAGAGAGTAAAAACTCCTAAATACCATGTTGATGGATTTGGACTTTCAATTACAACAACCACTGTAGGTATTAATTAATTTGTGGTGCTAGGGAATGAACCCATAGCCTTGTGCATGCTAGACAAGTGCAGTAACATTTAACTACATGTCTAGTTCCTCACTATAAGTTTATATTTTTATTTGCATTTTTGTTTG
Source organism: Mus caroli (assembly GCF_978045245.1). NCBI lineage: Eukaryota > Metazoa > Chordata > Mammalia > Rodentia > Muridae > Mus > Mus caroli. Next base: position 43,904,445 of record NW_028227265.1, on the reverse strand, counting down.
TTTTATAGCCTTGGTTGGCCTGGAATTGCTAGGTAGACCAGGCTGGCCTACAATTCAGATATCTGTTGGGATTAAAAGTGACAGACAAGTAGACCAATGGAATAGAATTGAAGACCCAGAAATGAACCCACACACCTATGGTCACTTGATCTTTGACAAGGGAGCTAAAACCAACCAGTGGAAAAAAGACAGCATTTTCAACAAATGGTGCTGGCACAACTGGCGGTTAACATGTAGAAGAATACGAATTGACCCATTCCTATCTCCTTGTACTAAGGTCAAATCTAAGTGGATCAAGGAACTCCACATAAAACCAGAGACAGTGAAACTTATAGAGGAGAAAGTGGGGAAAAGCCTTGAAGATATGGGCACAGGAGAAACATTCCTGAATAGAACAGCAATGGCTTGTGCTGTAAGATCAAGAATCGACAAATGGGACCTCATAAAATTGCAAAGCTTCTGTAAGGCAAAAGATACCGTCAATAAGACAAAAAGGCCACCAACAGATTGGGAAAGGATCTTTACCTATCCCAAATTGGATAGGGGACTAATATCCAATATATATAAAGAACTCAAGGAAGTAGACTCCAGAAAATCAAATAACCCCATTAAAAAATGGGGCTCAGAGCTAAACAAAGAATTCTCACCTGAGGAATACCGAATGGCAGAGAAGCACCTGAAAAAATGTTCAGCATCCTAAATCATCAGGGAAATGCAAATCAACACAACCCTGAGATTCCACCTCACACCAATCAGAATGGCTAAGATCAAAAATTCAGGTGACAGCAGATGCTGGCGAGGATGTGGAGAAAGAGGAACACTCCTCCAATGTTGGTGGGATTGCAAGCTTGTACAACCACTCTGGAAATCAGTCTGGAGGTTCCTCAGAAAATTGGACATAGTACTACTGTAGGATCCCACAGTACCTCTCCTGGGCATATATCCAGAAGATGTCCCAACCGGTAAGAAGGACACATGCTCCACTATGTTCATAGCAGCCCTATTTATAATAGCCAGAAGCTGGAAAGAATCCAGATGCCCCTCAACAGAGGACTGGATACAGAAAATGTGGTACATTTATACAATGGAGTACTACTCAGCTATTAAAAAGAATGAATTTATGAAATTCCTAGGCAAATGGATGGACCTGGAGGGTATCATCCTAAGTGAGGTAACCCAATCACAAAAGAACTCACATGATATGTACTCATTGATAAGTGGATTATTAGCCCCGATAGTTAGAATACCCAGGATAGAAGATACAATTTGTGAAACTCATGAAACTCAAGAAGAACGAAGACCAAAGTATGGACACTTTGCCCCTTCTTAGAAAGGGAACAAAACACCCATGGAAGGAGTTACAGAGACAAAGTTTGGAGCTGTGACGAAAGGACGGACCATCTAGAGACTGCCATATCTGGGGATCCATCCCATAAAGAGCCTTCAAATGCTGACACCATTGCATACACTAGCAAGATTTTGCTGAAAGGACCTTGATATAGCTGTCTCTTGTGAGGCTATGCTGGGGCCTAGCAAACACAGAAGTGGATACTCACAGCTATTGGATGGATCACAGGGCCCCCAATGGAGGAGCTAGAGAAAGTACCCAAGGAACTAAAGGGATCTGCAACCCTATATGTGGAACAATATGATCTAACCAGTCCCCCCCCCCCCCCCCCCGGAGCTCGTGTCTCTAGCTGCATATGTATCAGAAGATGGCCTAGTCGGCCATCAGTGGAGAGGCCCATTGGTTCTGCAAACTTTGTGTGCCTCAGTACAGGGGAATGCCAGGGCCAAAAAGTGGGAGTGGGTGGGTAGGGGAGTGGGGTAGGAGGGTATGGGGGACTTTTGGGATAGCATTGGAAATATAAATGAAGACAATACCTAAACAAACAAAAAAAAAGTGTGCACCACTACACCTAGTCACTTGATTTTTAAACCAAGAGTATACTTCATACAAGTTTCAAACAAATATCTTAATAGTTGTGTGGAGGCTAAACTTATAAAAAAAAGACATTTGAGAAGCAATGGTGACTTACTGAAGCAGAGAAATGATTGTGGAATTGGAAGGGAGAGAGATGAATGACATAATTAAGATGCAGGGTCAACTAGGGAGAGGGAAACAGTGGTTGAAGCCTTCAGTTATTAACAAGGCCCTCAATGTACAAAAATATAGTTCTTGTCACTTATTTTACATCTTAATACCTAAATATTCACCCTCTCATCTTTGGTTTCTTGGATCCATATTAACTAACCTTTGTCTTCTCTCAACTATATTAACTGCCTTTCTCTTTTGTTGGTTGCAGACAATATTAAAGATCTCATGCAGGAATGAAAAATCCTTTTTTTTTTTTTTTTTTTTTTAAAGATTCCCATTTTAGGTGTGGTGGCACATGTCTTTAATCTCAAAACTCAAGAAGCAGAGGGTCTCAGCGAGTTCTAGCACAGTTAGAGTTACATGGTGAGATCCTATCTCAAAACAAAACAAAACAAAACTAAACCCCAAACACTTCCCATCTTTATACTGGAACTGAGTTAGAGGAACAGAGCCTGCAACTTAAAAACAACTACAACAAAATAAAGACTTTTTTGAAAAAAGATTTATTTATTTATTATATGTAAGTACACTGTAGCTATCTTCAGACACCACAGAAGAGGGCATCAGATCTCATTACGGATGGTTGTGAGCCACCATGTGGTTGCTGGGAATTGAACTCAGGACCTTCGGAAGAGCAGTCAGTGCTCTTAACTGCTGAACCATTTCTCCAGCCCCCAAGAAGATTTATGATTAAAACAAAACAAAACAAAACAAGCTCCCAACTTCAAAATATTAGGAACTGAAGTAAAACATCAGAGGAAACTGTCTCCTATGGGGTATCATTCAGATGAACATAACTAGTCAAAACTTTTTGTTCCTGTTCTTTTCCTTACAGAATGATATATATACAATTTTTTCATGTTTTCAAATTTATAACATAGTTTTAAAGCTAGTGCCACAAAGCCAGTAGACAAGGTAAGAAATCAACAAAGATGTTTCAGGGATTAAAAGTACATAATGTTCTTGTAGAGGACTGGGGTTCAGGTCCCAGCACCCACATGGTGCTAAAAACCACCTGTAACTCCAGTTCCAGTGGATCCAATGCCCTCTCTGGCTTTCAAGGATACCAGGCCCACACGTGGTACACATACATACCTGCAGGTAAAACATTCATACACTTTATTTCAATAAAAGCAAATAATCTTAAAAAAAAAAAAGACATTAACCACAGAAGCCAAGAAACCAATAGCACAACTATGATAAAAAGAAAAAACCAAAAACCTATGTCAGAAAAAAAGAAACTGGAGAGAACTTACACTAGCAGCTTGACAGCACACCTGAAAGCTCTAGAACAAAAGGAAGCAAATACACCCAAGAGGAGTGGATGGCAGGAAACAATCAAACTTAGGGCTGAAACCAACCAAATAGAAAAAAAAAAAAAAAAAAAAAAGAACTATACCAAGAATCAACAAAACCAGGAGCTGGTTCTTTGAGAAAATCAACAAGATAGATAAGCCTTTTGCCAGAGTAACCAGAGGGCACAGAGACAGTATCCAAATTAATAAAATCAGAAATTAAAAGGGAGACATAACAATGAAATATATCTTAAAATAATTATTCTGTTTGTTGAATATTAACAACTGAAAATATTAAAATCATATTCTACAAAAATGTAGATTTAACAAAAACAAAAAATTTATCACTAAGAAAAAATTTAAGGCAAAAAGACAGACTTCCATCAAGTAATATGCAAACTGGGGAGACAGAGCCATTGGCATAAATTGTTAGTGTGATCGAAAGCAATACAGCAGGTCTGGCTTACATAAAGTTACTGCCTAGGTTACTAGTTAGGTTCTCTAGCTGCTTGGCCCAAGTGTTCAGTGCTTACTGGTTGATATTTCAAGTTTAAGGCTGGGTGTGGTATACACATCTAAGTCCAGTACTCAGGAGGTAAAGACAGGTGGGTTTCTGTGAGTTCCATGCCAGCCTGGTCTACACAGTGAGTTCCAGGTCATCTAGGGCTACATAATGAGTTCTAGGGTATCTAGGACTGCCCAGTGAAACCCTGTCTCAAAATCAAACCAAACCACCAAACAAAACATAACATAGCTTACTGTAAGTCAAATAGCTCATTAGTTAGGTTTGTTTATCTTGGCAGTGAAATAGGAATTTGAGTAAGTAGAGGACCCCCAAAATTCAGTTTGTGGTTTCTCCATAAAAAAGTACATATGTGGCACCAACCCACCCCTCTGTCAGTAAATTATTACCAGACTTTATTTTGAATGTAGCCAGTCACATGGTACTCTTTTTGGAACTAAATGTCAGTGAGAGCATAACTATGGGATCTCCAAAACCTCTTTGGTTAAGCAGGTTTTGGCTTCTTGTTGAAATAAATTCAGAATCTTAGAAAGTTTTAACATTACTCTGAGTTTGGTTAGAGAGTTTTTGTTTTAATCTGTTAAAACATGTTATGGTGCTCTTAAAGAGAAAGTCAAATGACATTTCTAGTATAAAGAGAATCATTGGAAGTGGTAAGGGAAAATCCAAAAGGGGACCAGTGCCAGATAAGGCACTTTGGAGATTTAGCCAACTTTAAGAGTTTGAAAGTTTCCAATTCAATCTGGCCTAAAGTATTTAGGTAGAAATTGAGGAACTTGCAATAGGACAAACATGGCCCTGTGCAACAAGGACTTTTATTTAGGAGTATATGAGCACAGGGGTCTAAGGAGCTCTGGTGGGGCTTCATGGTCTTTGGCAGTGGAACTGGTGACTGTTTTAACAGCACAGAAAGGGCCAGTGTGATGACTGGTGTAAAAGCACTTTCTGAATAAGGCTAAGTTCAATTCCTAGAACAGACTCTTTAGAGGTATTCTCTGATCTCCATGTGTATGTTTTTGCACATGCATGTCCTCACTCATACATAAAAATAATAAGAAACATTAAAAAACCCAGAAAAGGAAAAGTTTCCAATTATGTATTCATTCTAGGGAGTACCAATTTCTAGGAAAGTTCCTAGTATTTCTTCCATGTCTAGCTCAACCACCAGGATAATTCCTCTTGGTAAATCATACCCTTATGCCCTCAGCTGTTATTATAATGAAGGGCTGGCATCAGGGTGATTAATCTGAAATAACTAAAAAGCCTGTCTTTACACTGTGATGTCTGAGGTGAGTATAGTAGTCTATTTGTAATATGGACTTACATGGCCAGATACCCAAGAGGTAGGTACCTCCAATTTCTAATTGCCAAGACCTGTTCTAGTGGCACAAATGAAAATAATCCCAACAGAGACACAAGTGAGCCCTGCCTGGCATGTTTTTCAGGTTAAGACGACTTTCAGTGAGAGGGAGGTAAGAGGGAAAGAACACCAAGTCAGTGAGAAAGAAAAGCAGGCAGTGGTTCACGGGCTTGTGATGGGAGAGGCTAGGTTTCCCAGCTGACCAGTACAAGGTGGAAGGTTCATGTTGGAACAATGGAGGCTAGCTTTTAAAATTTTTTTTTGTTATTTTTTTATTTTAAAGAATTGCTCTAGATACAAATCTAGAGGCAGAAATAAAGTTAAGGAAGGATCAGTGCAGGGCAGTAGGGATGACTAGGATAGCCAGAGGAATAATGAAAATCACTATTAGAGTTCAATGGCAGAGAAGCTGAGTGGGAAAGACATAAGGATCAGGGAGTTGCTAGAGGTTATGATTCCCTCTCATGGTGGGTCAAACTAGCCAAGTGAAGACCTTTTGAGAAGTCTGTTAGAAGAGGATTAAAGAATTGGTATGGATGTCACTTTATATGATAAACAAAGAGACATTGGTGTTGCAGGACTATGAAGAAAGAAAATATATCACAGAAAAAGAGTGTAAAGAAAATCTACAAGTTTCCAGCTGATGCAAATTCATTTTGAAGTTGCATTATTCTTGTTCTTGCGAGAGGAGAAGCTGTTTTCTCATATTGTCATCTTATTTCTTGTGGAATGTAGGCTTTTTAAAAAAAAAACTTGATTTTGGTACTAGTGGCAGGTGTTGAGGTCCATTAGCTGAGATTGAAAGAGTCAGGAGGCTGTTGTGAATGGTACAACCCTAGAAATGAACCCTACATCTATACTCTTTAGCTTAGGTGTACACAGGTTGAAAAAAGTTTCCATGTTGGGAAAGACATAGGTTAGTTAATAGTATTTATGGAATCCCTTCAGTCAGGGCTAGAGGGAACCTAAGCTAATATCTTTTCTAATACACTCTCTAGGCTTTGAGACATAAGAGTTTGATATCCTGAGAACAGGCAGTTGAAGTAATATTTAACAAAGGTAGCAGTACACTGTAGGGTGTTAAGCAACCCTTTGCAGTATTATACATATTCCTCTAATGAGCACAGGCTGGTGAGGCAATTTGTCTGACACTTAGATGCTAAATGTATTGAGCAGACAGTAATTATTCCAAAAGGAGATAAAATGTCTTCCTGCAGGAGTGGAGAGTTGAGGTGAACTGAGGGAAGGGCCTTGGGTAATGGCAAACTAAATATTTCATGAATTCTTACTAACTATGTCCTTCCATTGGTCTGTGCAACTTACCTAAATGACTGAGGATGTTAAGAAATACTGACAGGCTGATTTTACAATTTGATTAAATCGTCTAGTATAGTTTGAGTCCTTTCAGGAATACAAAGTTCCTAGGGGATCCTCCTACTGAGGTTCTATGGTTTCCATGGTTCTAGACTAATGCTAGGGAAAGCTTCAACTCAATGTGAACACATGCCAGCCATGCCAATACATCCTGTGAGGTGGTACGGTGAATAAACATCATCAGACTTCAAATGGACCATTAGACAGTGGGCGATGACCCTGGAAGCATAATTTGGCTTTTCAGGGTTGTTCTAGGGACATATATACAAAGTCAATATACTTAATGAGAGTGATGAGTAAGGGCTTCCAGTAATATTGCTTTTTCTATTTGACTACTTTGTCAATATCCTAGGAAGTTAAGACACAAAAGATAAAAATTAACTGTGCAGGATGGGATGCCAATTAAGATCCATCCAAAGATGTTACTTAAATCAAATGATGTTCCTGTCCTCCCTGTCCCCATTTCCCACTCCTGGTCATGCAGAAAATATCTTGATCCTTTATTAGTTGTTGGCACAAACCTAAGGTTGGTAAGGACACCAGGCAGCTTACATTGATAAGCTTGTTTCTTGAAAGATTGTCATCTAAGTTCATGTACTTTTGTTTGAACTCTTGGAGTCTTAATAACACCCAAGGATATGGTCCTTACTTTCATTGGTTGTCCTAAGCAAGTAAAAATTCTCTGCCCTTACAGAGTACACTCAGGTTATATGTGATCCTCAAAATGTATCTATTGACTGTATAAAGTTGCTATAATCAGTGAAAGGAGATCTATGTTGTGGTAAATATTATTTGGGGCTTTCTACCTCATCTTAGATCATTTAGTTCCCAAATAAAGGACGCAAACCTTTATATTTGTAAAAAGCCTAAAAGCACCAGAGCTGATAGATATCTATCCTCTATGCTCTTTTGTCTACTTCCCTGTCAATAACCCCGAGATATCACTTGCCATGTTCCTCCTGGGCTACTCCTACTTCATCAGACTGGCCCACATGGCCATGCACTCAGAATCTACCTAGTCCATAGTGATTTCTTCCTTCTCATCCTGTCCTCTTCCCTTGTGGTCCCTGACTGAGACCCCAAGTCCGGGAACCTTCACAACCACTCACCCTCTTCTGCCTAGCTCAGGCAATAGGCATCTTTGCTAGCCAATCAGGGATAATTTGGGAGCAAGGTTTACACAACAAAAGCTGGTATATGTGAGGATCTGCTCATCTTGGAGCAACCAGGTCTTGAGATACAGTATTTAGCATTTGAATACACAGTAGCCCAAGATCAACCCACTATAGCTCTAGTTTTAGAAAAAGGTTTAGATTATATTATTTTATGAAGGGAATCTATAGTTAATCTGATTTGGATCATCAGAGATAAAATCTTTCGAAAACTGTTGTAATATGTGATCCACAAAGGAGTTTCTTGTGCATCTAGTTAGGGAGGAGAAAATGATGAGTTAAGGCAAAAGGTCAGAAGGGACGCCACAGTCTGAAAGAGGAAGCAAAACATTAGGAATGTTACAAGTGATAGTGAGATGAGTTGAGGAGGAAAAGAATTTCATATGTGGACTGCTAGCAGAGGTATTGGGTATAGTGAGAGTTGAAAATAGCTTAAATAGAGAGAGGGACACAGATGAAAGAATATCCCATGATAACTGTTCAGTGAGACAGCAACTTCATACATACAGAACAGACTTTAGGCCAGTAGGTCTAGCTGCTGTCTGTACTAACTGAATGGTCTATTTCACCTTCTTTGAACTGAGGCAGGATTCTTAGTGCCTCTTCCATAAAGCCTCTAAGATATGGACACAGGGGGAAAATTCCTGAATAGATCAGCAATGGCTTGTGCTGTAAGATCAAGAATCGACAAATGGGACCTCATAAAATTGCAAAGCTTCTGTAAGGCAAAAGACACCGTCAATAAGACAAAAAGGCCACCAACAGATTGGGACAGGATCTTTACCTATCCTAAATCAGATAGGGGACTAATATCCAATATATATAAAGAACTCAAGAAGGTGGACTCCAGAAAATCAAATAACCCCATTAAAAAATGGGGCTCAGAGCTAAACAAAGAATTCTCAACTGAGGAATACCAAATGGCTGAGAAGCACCTGAAAAAATGTTCAGCATCCTTAATCATCAGGGAAATGCAAATCAAAACAACCCTGAGATTCCACCTCACACCAGTCAGAATGGCTAAGATCAAAAATTCAGGTGACAGCAGATGCGGAGAAAGAGGAACACTCCTCTATTGTTGGTGGGATTGCAAGCTTGTACAACCACTCTGGAAATCAGTCTGGCAGTTCCTCAGAAAATTGGACATAGTACTACTGGAGGATCCCGCAATACCTCTCCTGGGCATATATCCAGAAGATGTTCCAACTGGTAAGAAGGCTAGAAGCTTCCAGAACTAGGCCTAGGTTATCAGACAAAGGCTGTAAGCCTCCAAGACAACAATTGCTTCAGGCAAATAAAAGTTACTTTTACATAAATATGACATAAGTTTGACAGAATTGAAGTCCTTATACCTTCTAGAGGATAGGCTTATGACAGAAATGGAGGCTTCCAGTACAGACTTCTTGGTATGAGTCATGTAAAAATTGTTGGGGGTCTAGGAGTTACCTCACAAACCATACAAACACTGATCTCAGTCAGACAGGGATAGTTTATCGAGCATATGCCCCAGGACTGATCAATCAAGGACTAATGTCAGACTTGGGAGGTGACTGTGACACTAAGTGAAGATGCTATAGGGCTTCTTATGCCTGAGATCTACAAACATCTGTGCCAAGTTATTCCACCAATCAGGATTTAGGAATACGGTATTTCCTTAAGTATACGTCTTTGTTGTACATTCATCCTGTTCCCTTTGGTTGGGAGTATTCAACTATAGCAGGGGACTTGCCTTTCCTAGTATTAATGTCTTAACTTGCCAACTAGGATGTCAGTTACCCACCTATATGTCTCTTTCTGCCAAGCAGGGTATCAATTCTCAGGGAGGTTTTAGGAATTAAATTTTATTTGACCCTTACTCAAAATAGAAGTCTTATTCCAAATAGTTTCTTAAATTGGTGCAGGTGTTTCTCTTATGTTGGAGTCATTCCCAGGGACAACTAAAAGCAAATACCATAAAAGATCATACAGAGGTGTAGGAAGTGCTGTTGGGTAGTTGGTTCAGGTTCAAGTTAACTATACAAAGCAGTTCTAATTAACTACTATTGTGATTAGTTTCCAAGACCACCAAAGCACAGAATATCCTAGTAACAGCAGTAACAACATTTGAGAAAGTTTTCTTATGACATTAGTAACTGCAAAATGGCAGACTAGACAGGTAATAGTTACCTAGGCCTTAACATTCTACCTAGGCCTTAACAAAACCAGATTATTCTAATAGAGGAAATCTGAACCACATTAGAAGGATATATTTGCTAAGCCAGCCTAAATTATCTACAAGAATTTGATGGAGTGTTGGAGTAATCTTCAAACTGTCTCTATATTTTCAATTGTTAATTTGTACCAGCAGAGAACTAAGTATTGGCAAGATTTTGGTATGATCATTTGTTTGGCTCATCACTCTTATCTTAGGGTTTTATTGCTGTGAACAGGCACCAAGGCAACTCTGCATTTAATTGGGTCTGGCTTATTGGTCCTGAGGTTCAGTCCATTATCATCAAGGTAGGAGCATGGCAGCATCCAGGCAGGCATCATGCGGGAGGAGCTAAGGGTTCTACATCTTTTTCTGAAGGCAAACAGAAGACTGGCTTCCAGGAAGCTAGGACAAGGGTCTTAAAACCCACACTCAGTGACACACCTACTCCAACGAGGCCACACTTCCTAACCATGCCACTCCCTGGGACGAGCATATACAAACTATCACATTCCAATCACTGGCCCCCATAGGCTTGTCCAAGCACATGAGTTTATGGGGGCCATACCTAACCACAGCATAATAAAAAATACATTCAGTCCACTTCCAAAGTCCCCACAGTCTATAGCAGTCTCAACAATGTTAAAAGTCAAAGTCTCTTCTGAGATTCATCCAATCACTTAACTTCGATCCCTAAAGCAAGGCAGGAAATCAACAGGGCAAACTCCAAACTCTGCATCCCCATGTCTAAGTTCAAGGCAGTCTTCAAATCTCCAACTCCTTTTCATCTTTATAGACTCCAACAAACTTCTTTCTCCTAGGCTGGTTCCACTCCATTAGCAGCTTTCCTTGGCAAGAATCCCATGGCTCTAGCATCTTTAGCATCTTGGCGGCTCCAAGGCAACTTCTTGTTGTTCCAGTGTCTGAGATCCACACATGATCTTCTGGGCTTCTCCAAAGAGCTTGCTTTCTCTAGCACTCTAGGCTGACTGACTCCATTCCACTGCTTCTGCTGCTGCTGTTCTTGGGGTCATCCCATTGTAATAGCATCTCCAGTATGCTGGGGTCTTCTATTCCAACTAGGATTCACTAATAGCCTCTCATAGGCTCTCTTCATGGTGCCAAGCCTCTAATTCTTTCCATGATCCCTTCAGTTCTGGGCTTTCAACTGCATCTGAGGCTGCACCTTTACCAATGGCTTTCCATGGCCTCTCATAGTGCCAAGCCTCAGCTGCAATTCATGATGATTCCTTCATGTCTTCCAAACCAGTACCACCAGAATGACTCTTACACACTACTAAGTACAACTGCAGCATGAGGTACAACCTTGCCATCTCTGAAACACAGCTTCTTTGTGCTCTCAGAAAACACTTCCCAGAAGATTTCACTTCAGTGATGCTGGTCTCTTCTTAATCACCACTAATTAATCACCACTAATTTCTTAGCTCCAGCTAGCCAGCATCAATTGTCGCAGTAGTCTTTTTTCTCCTCTTGACTATAAAGTCAGAGACAAATGGCTAAAGCTGCTGAGATCTGCTACTTGCTGGGGCTAGAACATTGCCCCCTTGTTATATTATATTTTCAACAGCAGTTTTCCAACTTCTTCACTGCCTAAACTTGGTTGTCCTGGAACGTGCTCTGTTAGACTGAACTCAGAGATCTGCATACCTGTCTCCTAAATGCTGGATTAAGGTGTGGTCCACCATGCCAGGATTTACATTTTTTCTCTACTGGAAATTTACTCTGTACCAGGCTCATCTTGAATTCAGAGATCTGCTTATCTTTACCTCTTGAGATTAAAGGCTTGTACTACCATGCAAGGATTTAAATTTAGCTGGATGGGATCTTACCCCAAGGTCATCACTCCCTTAATTTAACATCCGTGAACACAGGATTTAGCTCCATTTTACTTCCTGGTGCACCTTTAATACTTCAACCAAGTATTTTATATTTTTCCTTTCTAAGTTTGCTATGCTTGTTCAAAATGCTCTTCAGGAGACTTAATCAGAGAACAAAGGTCTCTGCTGGGCTTTTTTGAGACTTCCTTTATCAGTACAATTAATCTAAATCTTTTACCTAAGGCCTTAGGCAGACTCTTCTGACAATGGCAAAAAGCAGGCACATTCTTCACCAAAATACCACAAAAGCAGTCTCTATGCCACAGACTGAAATTCTTCTCCACTGAAACCTCTTGGGCCAGGTCTGCACAGTTCAAATCACCCTCAGCAACAAAGTCTTCCATATTCCTACCAGGATGGCCCATTAAGCTCCACTCAAAGGATTCCACTGCATTTTAAATCCAAAGTCCCAAAATCCACATTCTTTCAAACAAAAGCATGGTCAGGCCTACCACAGCAATACCCTAGTCCCTGGTACCAGCTTCTGTCTTAGTTAGGGTTTTACTTCTGTGAACAAACACTATGACGAAGGCAACTCCTGTAAGGGTAACATTTAATTGGGGCTGGCTTCAGAGGTTCAGTCCATCATTATCAACACAGGAGCATGGTAGTGTCTAGGCAGGCATGGTGTAGGAGGAGCTTAGAGTTCAACATCTTGTTCCAAAGGCAAACAGGAGAAGACTGGCTTCCAGGCAGCGAGGATAAGGGTCTTAAAACCCACACCCACAGTAACACACCTACTCCAACAAGGCCACACCTCCCAATAGTGCCACTCCCTGGGCCAAGCATATACAAACCATCACAACTGTGTTTTTTATTTTGTAAATATTCATCCTTCCTAAAGGCAATGTAGAAATGAATCAGAAGTTGTCTTGCTACTGATAGGTTATAATAAAGATCTGATGGCCAACAGCTTGGGCAGGTGGAAGAGTAACATAAGGAGAAGATAGAAGTGGGGATTCAAGAGTGGACATAGAAAGGAATAGACATGGACCACAGCAGAACAGTAAGGTAAAGAGCAAGCCACATCCGGGTCATAAGCTAGAAAGTTGTGTTAAGTTAGATGATCTAGCTGGTAGACCACCCAAGCAAAAGGCCTAAGCTTTATACTATAACAGAAGCCTTTATGTCATTATTTATACTGCTGATGGGTCCTCAGAAAGTCCTGAAATAGTGGGACTTTCAGTATACCTTCCCAGGTAAACTGCTGATTTTCATGTTAATGAGAGATTAAAAAAAAAAAAAAGCAAAACAGAAGTCAATGGCTTCTCAGGGGAAACACTGGACAACAGAGTATGAAAGCCAGCAACCACTGGTTGTTGAGGAATAATTAGTGAATAGCTATTAGATCTTGACAAAATCACCCAAATTCAGGTAGAAGGAATACATTTCTTCTGTGAAGTCATTTACTGTGAGTTATATGCCACTAAGAGACTTAATGACTATTGCTCAACACTGGGGATAAATTTGTTAGGATCCACTTGAAATTTTAAAAATTTATTTACTTTATATCCAGATTATAGCTTCCCCTCCCTCCCCCCTCCTTCCTTTCTCCTATGAAAAGGAGAGGCCTCCATGTATATCAACTTGCAGTAGGACTAGGTGAATCTTCTATTGTGGCTAGGCAAGGCAGCCTAGTTAGGGGAAAAGGGATATAAAGGCAGGCAACAGAGTCAGAGACAGTCCCCACTCCTGCTATTAGGAATCCCACATGAAGATTGAGCTGTACAACTGTTACATATATGCAGAGGGCCTAGGTTCCATCCCATGCATGTTCTCTGGTTGGTAATTCAATACTCTGGTGGAGTATTTTTATCCTACCTATCCATTAACCTAATGGAAAAGGATGGGAGATTTTGTCAAGATCTGATAGCTATCAACTAGTTATTCCTCAACAACCAGTGGTTTCTGGCTTTCATACTCTGTTGTCCAGTGTTTCCCCTGAGAAGCCACAACTTACCTATGGGCCCAGGTAAGTTAATTCTGTATGTTTTCTTATGGTGTCCTTGATCGTTCTGGCTCCTTCCATCCTTATTCTTCCACAGGATTCCCCAAGCTCTGCCTAATGTTTGGCTGTGGATCACTGCATTTGTTCCCATCAGTTGCTGGGTGAAGCTTCTCAGATGACAGTTATGTTAGGCACCTGTTTGCAAGTATAGTAGAATATCAATAATGTTAGGGGTGGGCTCTCTCTCATGGTATGGGTCTCAAGCTGGTCTAGTCCTTGGTTGGCCATTTCTTCAATTTCTGCTACAACTTTACCCTCACACTTCTTGTGGGCAGGTCCAACTGTGGGTCTAAGGTTTTGGGATCCACTTGAATTTTAACCAGAGATTGCTGAATGGTTATGACCAATATTATTAGTACTGGATGAGTCCAAAGGGTCTTGGTCAAATACTGAGATGTAGGTGGGTATGGTATTATAGGAACATAGCTTTCTGGTGGGATTAATTGTATTACTCTTTTTCCCTTTGGAAAGAAAGAGCTTGATTATATACTTATAAAATTTCTCCCTAAAGACACATGGAGGTTGTAGCAATCAATAAGCAGCATAGTGACTTTCCAGGAAGGAGCATTATTACAAAGAAAAATGTTGAGATTTGGAAACTATCATAGGTTGGGTAACAATCCCAACCATTTGAAGAAGCTTGGAACTCTCAGCAAGAGAAATGAAAGTGTCAAGGTTAATAAGGAATAGAATATACCATGTGCTATGGTTTGCATGAGAATGGTCCCACAAGCTCACATATTTGTATGTTTGATTTCCAGTTGGTAGCCTGTGTAGGAAGAATTAGGAAGTGTGGCCTTGTTGGAGCTATGTCACAGAAAATGGGCTGTAAGGTTTCAAAACCCTCACCAGGCTCAGTCTTTCTCTCTCTCTAAGCATGGAGCTTATGGATCAGATTGTCATCCCGCAGTTACTGCTCCAGCACTATGCCTGCCTGTCTGCAGCCACACTCCCCACCATGATAATCAGGGGCTAACCTGTGGAGGACCCAATTAAATGCTTCCTCTATAAGCTGCCTTGGTCATGGTGTCTCTTCAAAGAAATAGAACAGTAACTAAAAGACCATGTCAAACATTGATCTGATTAGTTGTGATAGTTTTTTTTTTTCCTCCCTTTTTGTCACTATGACAAATACCTGAGAGGAGGAAAAAAGGAAGATTTATTTTGGCTTATAGTTTCAATGATTTTAGTCCACGGAGAGATTGCTCCATTGCTTTTGGACTGAGGGTGCATATAATGGAAGAGGGGGTGTGGTAGAGTAGAATTGCTCACCTCATAGCAGCCAGGAAGCAGAAAGAGCAGAAGGGGCTAAGACAAAATAAATTCCTCAGTGTTGAACTCCAGTGGCCTCCATCCTTCATCCAGGTACTACTCAGGCACTATTTCCTCAATAGCTCATTCAGAATAAGCTCAGTAAATAAGTAACTTATTAGTAAAATTAATGTCTTTATGTGGTGGTTTGAAGAGAAATGCCCCACACAGACTTACATGTTTGAATGTTTGTCTATTAGGAGGTGTGGCCTTGTTAGAATAGGTGTGGCCTTGTTAGAGGGAGCATGCCACTGTGAAGGCAGGCTTTGAGGACTTATATGCTCAAGATACAACCAATGTGGACACAATCTCTCCTTGCTGCCTTTAGATCAAGATGCAAGCTCTTCCTGATATAGCTAGCTGTCTCCTGAGAGGCCCTGCTAGAGCCTTACAAATACAGAGGCAGATGCTTGCAGCCAACCATTCGACTGAGCATGGGGTCCCCAATAGAGGAGTTAGAGAAAGGACTGAAGGAGTTGAAGAGGAACATAGGAAGAACAACCAGACCCTCCCAGAGCTCCCAGGGACTAAGCCATCAACCAAGGAGTACACGTGGCTCCAGCTGCATATGTAGCAGATGGTAGCCTTAACAGGCATCAATGGGAGAAGAGGTCCTTGGTCCCATGAAGGCTCGATATGATGCCCCAGTGTAGGGGAATGGAGGCTGGGGAGGTGGGAGTGGGTGGATGAGTGGAGGAACACCCTCATAGAAGTAGGGGAGGGAAGATGGGATAGGGGGTTTCCAGGAGCGGGGTGGGGCAGGGAAAGGGGATAACATTTGAAATGAAAATAAAAAAAATATTCAATTAAAAAAAAGATGTAAGCTCTTAGTTCCTTCTCCAGCACCATGTCTGCCTTCCTGTGCCATGTTTTCTGCCATGATAATAATAACTAAACCTCTGAAACTGTAAGTTAGCCTCAATTAAATGTTTTCCTTTATCTGGAAATCATTTCCTTGCCACAGTCATGGTGTACCTTCACAATGATAAAACCCTAAGACACTTTATTATTCAATTACCACTTAAGAGTGCCATATATTTGTGTGTGTGTAGGAGTACACTTTATCTTCATTTAAATTCATGTGTAAGATAGAGGTTGATGTCAGGTGTCACTCTCAATCACTCTCATATTCATACATATATATATACACACACATATATGTATATATACATATATTCACACACACACATATATACATGTTATTACACACACACACACATATATAATATACTAAATTTTGGGTCATTTTTACATCCCCCATTAGTCTCACACACTCATATAACACCTTGCTGAAACCCCAGTTCTCCTAATAAGCCTCCTTCTACTGTGATCTCTTCTTCCTTCCTTCCTTTTTTTCCCCCTGACCCATGGAGGTTAATTATCGTTGTTTGTAAAAGTGTGAGTAGGGGGTTGTGATAAATTGCCTTCTAAATAATTAATGCAGTGACTCACAACTGGCCAAACAGTGGAAAATAAGCAACTGTAGAATGTTTTCGTCTAACCAGAACATTTGTATTGCTCCC